>NC_133619.1:227781705-228081705 GCF_048593235.1 Sminthopsis crassicaudata
GTTCACAGTTCCACCAACAATGTATCAGTGACCCAGTTTTCCCACATCCCCTCCAACATTCATCATTATCTTTTCCTGTCATCTTAGCCAATCGGAGAGGTATATAGTGATATCTCAGAGTTGTCTTAATTTATATTTATCTGATCAATAGTGATTTGGAGCACCTTTTCATGTGACTACAAATAGTTTCAATTTCTTCATCTGAAAATTGTTCATACATGTGACCATATATCAATTGGAGAATGACTTGAACTATTATAAATTTGAGTCAATTCTCTATATATTTTAGAAATGAGGCCTTTACCAGATCTTTTGGATGTAAAAATGTTTTCTCAGTTTATTGCTTCCCCTCTCATCTTGTCTGCATTAGTTTTGTTTGTATAAAAACTTTTTAACTTAATATAATCAAAATTATCTATTTTATGATCATTAATGATCTCTAGTTCTTCTTTGGTCACAAATTCCTTCCTCCTCCACAGATCTGAGAGGTAAACCATCCTATGTTCTAATTTGTTTATAATATCATGATTTATGTCTAGATCAAGAACCCATTTTGACCTTATCTTGGTATATGTTGTTAGGTGTGGGTCTATGCCCACTTTCTGCCATACTAGTTTCTAATTTTCCCAGCAGTTTTTGTCAAATAGTGAATTTTTATCCCAAAACGTGGGGCCTTTGGGTTTGTTGAATATTAGGTCGTTATAGTCATTGGCTATTTTGTTCTGTGAACCTAAACTATTCAACTGATCAATTTCTCTATTTCTTAGCCAGTCCCAAATTGTTTTGATGACCGCTGGTTTATAATATAGTTTTAGATTTGGTATAGCTAGGCCACCTTCATTTGCTTTTCTCTTCATTAATTCTCTTGAAATTCTTGACCTTTTGTTCTTCCAGATGCCCCATAGAGTCTGAATGGCCCTGCTGAATCTTCACCACCCTGGGACTCTGTGCTGTCTGCTCTGGTGTTTGTGCTCAGCTGCTTGCGCTGGCTGCCTCCTGTTTCCAATTGAAACAGACCTTTTCTGGAGATTTTTGAAATTATCTTCTGCTGATAATTTGTCGCACTCCCAATATTTGTGGGTTCTTCCAGTCCAGAGCTAATTCAGAGGCTGGATTTCATTATTATTGTTAGGGTTTTTGAGAAGGTCAGAAAGAAACATGTGGTGCCTCCACCATCTTGCCTCCACTCCCCAGTAAGATAAAAAGACCTGGAGAGACTTACATGAACTGATGCTAAATGCAGCGAGTCATGCCAAGAGAACAATGTACACAGCAACAACAAGAGTATGAGTATGTGATAATCAACTCTGATGGACTTGGCTCTTTTCAACAACTAGGTGATTTCCAATAGACTTGTGATGGAGAGAGCCATCTGCATCCTGAAAGAGAAATATGGAGACTGAATGTCTTCTCATCATCTCCTATTATCTGCCTTCCACCCACCAGTCCATTGAATGTACTCCCTCAAAGATTAGTAGAGGCTTCCTTGGCACTCTTTGAGTCTTTTCTTAGTCTATATTCTTCTCTCTTTTTTTTTTCTGACCATTGGAGACTATTTCTCTCTTCACTGAATTTCCATCTCACTTAAAGTCAGTACCAGACAAATTAGTGGGTTTGTTTTCCTTCTTCAGCTAAACTGAACAAACACTTATTAATCACCTTCTTTGTAACAGACACAGATGCTGAGAACAAAGGCAAAAACCAAAATAGTCCCTGCCCTCAAGGAGATTACATTCTATCAATGGAAACGTGTATTCATAAACATATATGTCATATATGTACATATAATGAAGAAAAAAAGCATTAATTTTTATTAATAGTATTTTATATTCCTGAAATATATGCAAAAATAGCCTATAGCAGTCATCTTCACAAAACCTTGTGCTCCAGATACTTCTCCTCCTCTCTCTCCTCCCAAAGACACAAGAAATCTGATAAAAATGTGTGCAATTTTTCTAACCATATTCACCAAAGCAAGTATTTAAGTGCAACTTACTGCATTAAATGATTTATAAATATTATCTCATTTGATCTTCATAGCTATCCTGAAACATATATACTATGATTATCCCTATTTCAGAAATGAGGAAACTGACATACTCTAGGGTCGCACAGCTAGCTGTTGTCTAGAGGTTTAATAATTGGACATAGGTTGCAATCATATCCTTCAGGGCAGCTAAAATAATGCTGGACATATAGAAGGTGCTCAGGATATTCTTGCTGATTGCCCCCATCATTTTTTGGATCCAAGGGAAAACAGGATGAAGGATATTGGATTTGACTTGGGGAACATGTAGAATCCAAAAGGATTCTACTATTTGATATTCTCAACTTTTCAACACCCACTGAAAGGAGCTAGCAGAATACTCTTTTATTACACTTGAATTGTTTGGTGTAATGCAAATGTTGTAGTAGGATCTCTCTTCTTACTAATAAAAGAGGAAAAACAGCATGTCTTCTATGTTTGGTTAATTGGGAAGTAGAAAGGTTAGAGCAGTGTTCACCATGACTCTGAAGAGTCAGAAACCAGCAGGGTTCCAGCTGTTGTGTTAACTTCATGTTGTCAGGCAGAGTGAAAAAAAAGAGACGGGAGAAAACCCAGAAACCCATTGACTAGGACTGTCTGTGAGCACACACAGACATACCCATAGAAAGGGAAGAAGGAAGGAATTATTTGAGTCCCACCCAATCTGCTTTTCCTTCATTTGGCTGACTGTGCCAGACAAAAGACAAAGTTTGGACCTGAATTGGATCCAGTCTTTCACTTAGTGTCTCAATTTTCTCTAACCTTCTGGCTATTGTTTATGCCTAGAATGAAGATTGTTTGGGAGGAAAACAAAAGTAAATAGCAGCAGAGATCTCCTGGGGAGGAAAAAACATTATTGAGCTGTGAAATATAACTGACAATAAATCAGTCAACCTGTCTCTCTGAGTGTCTCTTTTTGCTATTTCCAATGATTTAGAATGAATCATTATTAACATGGTGACCCTAAGGGGGTAATTACTCCAAAGAGAAAACAAACCAAAACAATTAAATGTAGCTCTGATAAGTTCACATCAAACCTCACCTTTTATTATTAATATAGAAGAAAACATGATAAACTTATGATTTCATTTTAGTAGTGCTACTCATTGTCAGGTTGGTGATTGTTGGTTGTGATTAAGCCAAGTTCTGGAGTTGCTATGGTTCTTATTGATAAGACAGAAATGATAGCATTAGATATCTTAATCAGGTATTTGTCGCCTGAACACTTCTCAACACTGGTTAGAATGATGCAGCTTTCTGTTATTGTCTCCTTTAAAATGAACTTTGCATAAAAGTTCGATCATGACCATTATGGCAACCAGACTTTGCAGTTTGATTTAATTTCTAACAATACAGATGAAACAAAAGATGATATATGCAATATGAATAGATACAAGCAAACAACTTTTCACAGGCTAGGGAGACATTTAATAGGAGGCTCAATTACTTTGATGCTCTTCTTTGCGGTAAATGAAAGACACTTTTCTTTCCCTAAGAAGGATACTATAGATATATTGCTTTAACTTTCAAATTTTAAGTTACATTAGGAAACCCTTAAAGCTGGTGCTAGCTGAGACATATCTCATTTTTGGTTAGAAAGCTAGATTCTGGAAACATGTTTCTGAAGGAAACAGAATCTCCTCTGTTTATTTTTATTATTGAGACTCAGCAACATTGTTCATGACTATCCTTTTGAGCAAAGTGGATAGATATTCAAATCCAAATCTATTCTAATAAACTATGGTTTTCCCTTTTAACAGAGAAATAACAACAACAAAAAAATGGCAAAGGGTAGGGCTGAGAATAGCAATATTTCTTTTTATATTTCTGCATAGAAGAGTGATCTTGGATGATAGTTCTAGTCCCTGGGGAAAAATCAGAATGTCTGTCACAAGATACTGTTCTAGGGTATCTGTCTCTTCCTCTCCCAATAGCTGGTGGCAATTTCTCTGATTTGAGCCACATGAAAAAGATTTTTTAATTGTGTACATTCCAAAGTACACAATATTGTGTACTTGGATCATTTAAACTCAGAATCTCCTATGATTTATGTAAGTGTCCTTAGAGTAAGGAAGACCAAGGTTTGAAGTCTGTCTCTGACTCTAAATATATGTTTCTGGACAAGGCACTTTTCTGAATTTCAGTTTCCTCATCTTTATAATGGGGATAAGGGAAGATATGTGGCACTGTGTATAGAGTGCTGAGCCTGGAGTCAATAAATCTCATCTCCCTGAGTTCAGATTTGACTTCAGTCCCTTATTAGTTGTGTGACCCTGGGAAAGTCACTTAATCTTGTTTTTATTTTTTATTTTTTCAGTTTCCTCGTCTGTAAAATGATCCAGAAAAGAAAATGACAAACCACTCCAGTATCTTTGCCAAGAAAATCCCAATGGGTTTATGAAGAATTGGACATGACTGAAACAACTGAATAGCAACAAAATGGGGCTAACAATATCCAGAGTTCTTACTCAAAAGGCCCATTATAAGGCTAATGTGATATAATTTCTGGAAAACATTATACAATTGGGATTTAATATTCCTGCCTTTCACTTGCGAATATCAGTGTGTGCTGAGACTCCTGGGGATCTTTTCCCATATACAGGAAGTCAGTTTATATTGAAGAGAGTTTGGTTGATACAGCCTTAGAAAAGGTTGAGCTGATGAGGAGGGTAGAGGGCAAATGTATATCTCATTGCTCAGAAGCTGAAAGTTCCATTCCTCTCCTTTCTAAAATCTACATGTATTGTTGAAGTGGCTGTTTTCTTATTACAACCCAAGAAAATGTTCCATTGTGAAGAGAAACATAGTCCTGTGTGGTTAAGTCTTGAGGCCTTGAAAAAGAAAACAAAGCAAAACAAATTGCTGACAAGCAGGAAAACACAGATCACTCAGGAGACTGAAGACATTTCCCATCATTAAATTTTATTTCATGTCAAAGAAGTGCATACCAGCAAAGACATAGACCCTAAGAAGATGTCTATTTTGGACAATGCTGAAAAGCATGACATATATTCCACAACTGAAAGGAAATATGGTATTCTCTGTTTTTCTCTCTCTCTCCATATGTATGTACGTATAAATATAAATAAATATAACATGTATGTGTGTCTATACACATATTTATGTATAAAATTCTTATATACATGCTATATATATGCATACAAAATATGTATATTATATATTTGTATATGTATATGTCTATGTGTGTGTATATGTGCTAGAATTTAATTGCATCCACACAGAAAAAGAGATGTTCCTAAAATTCTTAGTAGCAGGGGGATTACTACAGAAAAAAATTTTCCCATTTATGGTAGCCTTGAGGGTTGATATATTTTGAACGTGTTTGCAGATGGCATGGAGATCCATTCAGGGAATAAGTAATTGCTTCCTCTATTGCCAGAAAATCTAAGTTATCCTATAAAAAAGAAAAAAAAAAAGAGAGAGAGAGAGATGTTCCCATAACCTTATTATAAGGGGGAGGTGGGAGACAAAACTCCAACCACAGCATTTTGAATCCAGTGAGAGAACCACAGCCTACATGGGTTTGGAAACTAGGCGGAAGCCATGTATAATGTTCAGTAGCAACAATTCACTGATTGTTTCATGTTCAAGACAAGTCTTGCAAACCACTGCTGGTAAAATAACATGATTTGCATCCTGATGGAGCCAAGGAATGAGAAATGAGCTTTAGAGCCAAATGGCTGAGAACAAAGTCCATTTTCCTGACCCACCCCTGAATTGCCAAAATATTGTGCAGTGTGAGGAGCTGGAGCTGGAAGGGACCAGTTTAAGGAGCTTATTAATTAATATTTTTACACTGAGGAAATTAAGAGCAAGAGAAATGAAATAACTTTTCTAAGGTAGTATGTGGAATAAGCACAAGAGTCAATATTCAAAAACAAGCCTTTTGACTCCCAAATCAGTGTACATTCCATCATATTGCTTCCATAGAATCTTGTATTCACAAGATGGAGGAAAATTCATCATTGTACTTTGTCATTTGTTTCTTCCCTACTCTCTCCCCACCCCCCAGAGAATGGGTAACATTAATTTTATCTTTGCTACTCAGATAAAGTTAAGGAATAAAAGTCTGGCATCTTTGTCAAATAAAAAGATTTTACTGAAAGAATAGAAAGGTTTTAATAAGAAGCAAGACACTTCACATATGTATGTTTGTATATATGCATGTGTGTATTTTAGCTAGAAATTTATGTTTGTACTAGAGATGATTTCTAAGGAAATTTATTTACAAGAATGCATCAATGAGGGCAATAATCAGGAAGTATTAGATCGGGGTTATGAGATGCAGTATAGTATTGTGGGAAGAGTGCTAGAGTCAGAGTCAGGAGATCTGGATTCAAATTCTGGCATTTATCAGTTTTGTCACTTTAATGAAAATGTTATAATTCTCAACCTCAGTGTCTTATTTGTTAAATAGTAATAATTACACCTCTTAATTTAAAAGATTGTTTCAAGGAAGGGAAGAAACTATGTAGATGTGATCTACTATAATAACATTAAAATATTAGCCTCTGTCCTTAACAGAAAAATCACAAAAGTCTGTGCAGTTTGAAGCTTATAAGCACAAAGAGTTTTGAGACATAGTATATTACACTGTCAAAATCAGAATTTTTGGCTAATTCCTCATTTTCTTCATGACTATTTTGTGGCATTTAGCAACCTCCTGAATTTTTGGGCTAAACTGATGGGATTGGGGGGATATAAAACAAGCTATAGATAACCCTTTACTTCCAGAATTTTGCCTTCCTCCTTCTCTCCACTATACATAAGCATTGAGCCAGATTCTCTGACTGACAAATCCTGGTGTTGAACAAACTGAATATGGGGGAAGGGTTTGAAGGAGCTGGATTCTATCCCTTCCACTACTGACTTTCTATGTGACCTTGAGAAAATCACTTTATCCATAACTCAATTTTGCCTTTTGTAAAGGGCCTGATCTATTTTACAAGGCTATTGTGAAGACTGAATGAGAGAATGGATGCCTTGTGTTTTAATAGGTGGCGATTATTTTAATTTTAATTGTTTATGCTGCCTTAAAACTTGTAAGAAAAAAGTTGCTAAGACAATTGTCACCAAAATAATTGTGCCTGTAACTTTAAAGCATCAAGTTGGTTCCTGGTATGCAAATAGCCACCAACAACAAAGAATATAGTTTATCTTTGTGTCAGTGCCCTCATTCTCATCTTACATCCTTAGTGTTGCCAATTCTTCCCTATTATCAGGAGATTGATGAAACATTACACATTTAAGTGATAGGGTATTTGTTTGGGGGGAGGGGCCACAAATGTTTGAAATCATTTTTTTGCCTTGATCTGGATTTCCTCGCAGTTCAACAAACACAGTATGATGCTTCAAGAGAAAGAAAGCCTGAGTTCTCCTAAGACTTTAAAGGATATGTCAGGGTGATAGAAATCACTGGGGGTGGTTGGGAGGGATTAAGTTAAATCAACATTCACAGTTGTTACACGTTCATTGCTGGCATGGGGAGAAGAACAGAACACTACAAGGAGAAACTGGGTTGTTCTTTCTATCCTGAAAAGATTTATGTAGTCAGGGAGCATATCTGTTTAAAAAATGGGTCTCAGTGTGGAGAAGATATTTTATTCAACTATTAACTATGTAGGGTATGACCTGCAGAGCTGTTAACCTGTGAAAAACTACTTCAGCTGTGCAGCTTCTCTTTTTTAAAGGCCTCTGGCCTCATCTGGCATGGAGCCCTCCTGCCTCCTCTCCTGTGGAGTGTCTCTATCACGCCTCTAGCAAGAGAGGTGGGTGGGAAGATAGTTTTGTCATTAAGCCAGCCAACAGGGTTTTATGAACCAGCCAGGTTCTGCTTGGCTAATAGCTTTTTAAAGAGGTTTAGGGAAAGAAAAGAGGTCTTGGGCTGAAAAGAAATCCTTTATTCCACCCCCACCCCCACCCCTACCCCCAGTTTGGATGGGTTCAAATGGTAGGAAGATGGTACAAACAAACAGGCAATATTCACTTGTGGGAGTGACAGTCTGTAGACTTAAAAGAAAAAAAAATAAAAAGGAAAGGAAAGGAAAGTAGGAAGAAAGGAAGGTAGGAAGGTAGAAAAGCAGGAAGGAAATTAGGAAGGAAGGAAGGAGAGAGGAAAAAAAGATGAATACACTACATATCCATATCTACATAATCCAATGATTCAGCCAATGGTTGGGATAATTTCAAACTAAATAGAATGAACCAAAATAATTTATTAATTAGGGAATCCTTCTAAAATGTCCTCAAGATCAGTTTCTTCCTTTGATGCAATTATCTCTGACTTTATACATCTATTTATAATATTTCTGACTTCACCAAAAACATATGTAACCCTGAGGCTGCTTATAAAGCAAGCTTCAGCTGGTGTAGAAGGCAGCTGTCTACCTGGCAAAAGGTGTGAGCCAAGGGAGGCCTTTGACACCTGTGTTATAGAAATTAAAATGGATGTGAATTCCTTTAAAAAATCAAAGATAGCTATTGGTTTAGAAGGCAATTTTTATTTGTAGTCTGGGTATTTTCAAAAATTCCACCCTTAAATTCTGAATGGTAGCATTGGTTGGCTGATTTCAGAGATGTGAGAGAAAAGCATTAGTATTGGTAATGTGGCATGAAACACAAAAGGCTTGACAAAAAAAATAATTAAGAAATAGTAAAAACAATTATCATCCTTGCCAAGTCTAAGTACTTATTATCTGGAAAGCATTAGGAAGGCAGTGTAAAAGAACTACAGATACAAAGTAAGGCAAATATAGTCCTTATTCCCAAGGAACTGATAACCATCATATATAGCAAGATAATATAAGTAAATAATTAGATTCACACAGGATATATTAATATAGATAGAAGGTACACTAGCATTGTGGCTGAGGGTGAAAGAATTGGGAAAAGTCTACTGCAGAAGACGTAGTTTTATTTGAGACTTGAAGAAATACCAGGAAATTAAGAAGAAAGTATTAGAAATTCCAGGCACAGGAGAGAACCAGTGTAAAATTTCAGGGATGGAAGATAAGTGACGGAGTACCTTTTGTGAAGAACAGCATGTACATCAGTATAGTTGGAGAATAGAAGGCAGTTGAAATGTAATGGAAAGTGGAAAGGGTCATATTGGAAAGAAATTCAATTGTTAAACAGAGGACTTATATTTGATATTAGAGACAAAAGGAAACCAGAGAGAGAGACTGAGAGAAAAAGACAGAGAGAGAGAGAGAGAGAGAGAGAGAGAGAGAGAGAGAGAGAGAGAGAGAGAGAGAGAGAGAGAGAGAGAAAATAAGAGACAGAGACAAAGGGACAGAGACAGATACATACTCACAGACACACACACACACACACACACAGAGTGCTGTGAACTGTGCTAAACTGATAAACACTGAGGATACAACACAAAAAACTAGACAGTGCCTGCCTTCAGGGAGCTTTTATTCTGTGCATTCTAATAGTGAAAGACACATAAAAATATGGAAAGGTGGGAGTAGATAGAAAATAGGTATAAAGGAGCAAAGTTCCAAATGAGTACCTAAAAAAATCCAGATAGGAATTGAGCTCATGAAATTGTGAGAAGAGTTAAGAATTGTAAAAAGGGGGGTAGCTAGATGGCGCAGTGGATAGGGCCCAGCTCTGAAGTCAGGAAGAACTGAGTTCAAATTTGGTCTCATGCACTTAATACTTCCTAGCTGTGTGACTCTGGGCAAGTCACTTAACCCCAATTGCTTCAGGAATTAAAAAAAAAAATTCTAAAAGGGTTCCCCAGGGCAGAGGAAACTCCAAAAAGGAGAAAACATCAATTCCAGGAAGAAGATGAACATATCAAATGCTACAGAACACCAAGAAGTTGAAGTTGGTGAAAAGGTCATTAGACCTGGCAATAAAGAGATCATTATTAACTTTAGTAAGTTAAGTTTCAGTTAAGTGATAAAGGCAAAAGTCAAGAAAAACAAGGTGAGAACATGAATGGAAGTGCTGGATGGTGGCTATCTGTGAACTAGAATTTAGTAAATGATATAACCAGAGTAATTGAAACTAAATTCATACTGCACACACACACACACACACACACACACACACACAAACACACATAACCACACACACACACAGACACACAAATGTATTACATACACAATATGTAATAATCAGATTTTTTTTTTTCAATGTAAAGATTGGCTTCATCATTCCCTATGTCTCAAGATGTTAGACATTCTATTTACAAATTAAGAATGCCAATGGGAATGTAGCTAATAGATAAGAACAAAAAAAGAAATATATAGGATAATCTCTTTGGAGCGTGTGATACAGCTAACTTTCTGTTACTTATGATACTGTTCTTAACTGCTTTCATCATTGGCTTCTGAAACATATGCTAGTTCTCCCATCAGTACAATTGTTTGTTTTTGTTTGTTTGTTTTGTTTTTGCTCCTCTTAGTCCCTTAAGATGACTGTTCTTTATTTTTCTACACTCTCTTCTGATTATATTCTCTCCCTTAGTGAATTTTTCTATTCTTAAGTATCACTTTTAAGCAGGTGATACTCAAGTCTATATTTCCAGACCTGAATGTTCTTTTAAGTTCTAGACATTTATTTCTAAATGGATATAGGACATTTCTACCTAACTGTCCTCCTGTAGGCACCTAAAACTCAATGTGTCTAAAAATATACTAAAATATACTAAAAATATTCCTTTATTTTATATTTTATTCTGTCAGCTAAAATCAAATGTTTGAAAATTTTACTTTCTTTGAGTTTTTCTTCTCTCACCTAAAACATTAAGTTACCAAAGTGCCATTGTCTCAATCTCAACTGCAATCTGGATTCCCACTTTATCATTAAACTGAAATTGCTATCCAAAAAGTTATCACAAATCTCTTGATTACTAAGTCTTATTAGTCTTATGGTCCAAGTCTCTCTAATAACGTGACAAAAATTTAATTTATTATGTTCTCCCTTAAAACTATTCCTCTTTCTAACTTTTCTATTTTTGTTAAGGGAACCTTTGAGTCATCTAGGTTCTCAACTTTGTGTCATTTTTACTACTCAATCTCACTTAGTCATCATATCTAATTATTGCCAGATACTGTCATTTCCACCCTCACAACATTTCTTATATACATATTCTTTTCACTATGCATATAACTAGTACGCTAGTTTATGTCCTTATCATTTCTTAAATGAACTATACAATAGCCAATTGATTTCTTTGCTTCAGATCTCTCTAATACATTTTTCACATAGTTACCAAAGTGACATTTTCAAAACATATATTCCTAACCATATGATTCGCTGCAAATAAATTCTACATAATCCTTGGATTTCCTTAAAATATTTTACAAATGAATATTTGTAGTTCTCTTTTCAATAAATAGCTCCCTATTATAACTGGGATGAACTTCAAAATTATCTGATTGGATCAAAAAAATGATATATCCCACTTGGTCTCAGCTTACCTTTCAAGCCCTATTAAAATTATTTTCATTACAGAAATGCAAATTAAAACAGCTCTGAGATCTCACCTCACAACTCTCAGATTGGCGAAAATGAGAGGTTCTTTTTAGTGGTTCAGTGATCCAAAGCAATCCTAATAGTCTTTGGATAGAAAATGCCATCTGCATCCAGAAAATGAGTAAAGGAGACTGAATGAAAGTCAACCCATACTATGTTCACTTCTTTTTTTGGTTGGTTTGTTTTTTTTCAAGTTTTCCCATGGTTTTTCCCTTTTGCTCTGATTTTTCTCTTCTAATGTGATTCATAAAGCAATGTGTGTTAAAAATAAATTAATTAAAAATCATTTTTATTCATGTACTTTATCATCAAAATAACCTCACTATTTCTTACATATATCATCACTTTTCTCATCTTCATGCCTCTGTATTAGCTGAATGTCCATGCCTGAATATACACCTTCCTTGCATATATTTATTAGAATCTCTATTCCTCTCAAGATTCTATAAACACCATTTTTTGAGGTACAGGTCATTTTCTCATTCTCCCATATGTTCCACATAAAAAAGTCTCCTATTGTTTATTTATCCAGTAGAATGTAAAATTCATGAGAGAAGGGTCTGTTTCACTTTGTTTCTTGTATTCCCATTATTTAGCAGAGTTTATGGAATATAGTAGGTAATTATTAAGTATTTGTTGACTGGTAAAGCAAAGATGAAGTCAAAACATTGAAGATGTCTTTAAATAGCAAAATTGTTACAGATTAAAAAGGGAAGCAGGTTTATTTTATGTTGATCCAGAATGAAAAATTAGGAATGATAGTCAAAATTGTAAGCATTCTTCACAGGTCAGCTCAATATAAGAAAAATGTTTTAAAAATTCAGATCTGTTAGAATCAGAAACAGAAAAACTGTTTGTTTTGATCCAATACCTTTGACCTTAGGCATCCCAAGCCACTTTCCCTCTGGTTCCTCTCATATAAAATGAGGAGGTTGAGCTACATATCTTTAGACTCTAAATCCTATCATTCTATAAGTTTAGCTAAGGAATAATGGGCAGCAGAAAACACAGATAAAGGGACCACCCATACAAAGAAAGCTTGGAATTAATGGCTAGTAAAGCTTAAGTTAAGCAGATGAAATAGTTGATGTTACCATTTGGCAAAATGGGTCCTATTCGTGACTGTATTACTTGGTGCATTTTTTCATTTCTTTCATGGTCAATCAACATCTTATTAAAGGTACTTGAATATCCCCAAATTCTTTAAGGTCATTACATTCTGTATCTTGAGGCTCTTTTAGCCAATTAAAAATAAGTACAGTAATCCTCACAACTTCAACAGGCAATTTTATTCAAGAGAAAAGGAGATAATTGAAGAAGCCTAAGAAGACCATCATTTTTAAAGGAAAATTTCTAGCTCAAAAGCATTTATAGATTTATAAAAATGTCTTATAAATGAGGAAAATAATCCTTACTAATATACACAAACATGTCTGAAAAGAGGATGGAAATGTATAACCATCTGACACCTCTACAAAGCTCAGAAAGACATCACATACTACCAATTTTTAAGAGTAAAAGAACCAAGAACTTCTCTAGGAAGATTCTCTTGGAAGAAAAATTAAGAGGCAAGAAGAAATCCAAAGAACATTGTTCCTCTGTCTAATAGGAAGGGGAAAGAGAGCAAGAATTCATAGTCCTAACAGATTTTCTTAAATTATACTTATTACTGATTTCTGTTCTAACAAGTTCCCATACTCTTCATATATATATATATATATATATATATATATATATATATATATATATATATATATATATATATATATATATATATATATATATATATATATATATATATATATATATATATAATGTATGTATGTATGTATTTTTGCTGGAGATCACAGGACTGCATATTTAGATCTAGAAGTGATGAAATCTCATCAGGTACAAGTCTATTCATTTTACAGATGAAGGAATTGAGACTAATTGAGTTTTAGTTATTTTCCTAAAATTACACTTTTTTTTTTTACTGAGGCAAACTGGGGTTTAAGTGACTTGCCCAGGGTCACACAGCTAGGAAGAGTTAAGTATCTGTGGCTGGATCTGAACTCAGGTCTTCCAGACTGCAGGATCAGTGCTCTATTCACTGAGCTGTCTAGCTACCTCCAAGGTGACAGAACAGGGATTTGAACAGAAATCCTCTGAGTCTATCTAGGTTTGCTTAACTTTACTTTCTGAGCAAAAAATGTAACAATATATATTTTACATTTCCCATATGTTTTATATAGCATTATTTTATTTTAGTTTGTAACACTCATTTATTTGAATTCTGAATACTCTCCCTCTTTATTGCCACTGTCACACATATTGAAAAGGCAAGAAATGTGATATCAATTGTGAAGGTGAAATCGTGGAGAAAATATTTCCATATTAGATACATTCAAAAATAAAATAAAGAATCGAGAAAGAGGAATTTGGAGATTTGTGTGGATCACAATGTAGTATTTTCACTTTTTTTTTTGTTGTTTGCTGGTGTTTTGCATTCTTCCTCATTTCTTTCCTTTGTGATTTTTTTTTTTTTTTTTTTTTTTTTGCTTGTGCAGCATGATAATTGTAGAAATATGTATGGAAGAATTGCAAATGTTTGACATATTGAATTGCTTGCCATCTGGGGGAAGGGAAAGGAGGAGAAAAAGATTTTGGAGCATAGGATTTTGCAGAGGTAAATATTGAAGATTATGTATGTATGTGTTTTGAAAAGAAAACTTTAATAAGAAAGGGAAAAAAGAAAAAAGAAAAGCAAGAAAAACAAGTGAAAAAATTATGCTTTAATCTTCATCAGTTCTTTCTCTGGAACAGGATGGCATTTTTTCATCATAAATCCTTTGGTATTGCCATGCATCATTGTAATGATCAAAATAGTTAAGGGATTCACAGTTGATCATCACACATTATTGCTGTTTTTTATACAACATTCTCTCAGTTCATTCACTTCATTTTGTATCAGTTCACTTAAGTCTTCCCAGATTTTTCTGAGGACATCCTTCTCATCATTTCTTATGGCACAATAGTATTCCATCACAATTATATAAGATGCTTTATTCAAACATTCCACAATTGATTGTCATCCCCAAAGTTTCCAATTCCTTGCCAATACAAACCATGAATGTTTTTATACATATAGGTTCTTTTCCTTTTCTTTTGATCTCTTCAGTATACGGACCCAGTAAAGGCATTGTTGGGTCAAAGAATGGGCACATTTTTGTAACCCTTAGGAAATACTTCCAAATTGTTCTCCAAAATGGCAGACTTATTACAACTCCATCAGCAAATGTATTAGTATTCCAATTTTTCCACATCTCCTTCAACATTTGTCACATTAATTTTCTGTCATTTTCCTTTTCAGCTCACCTGATAGGTGTGTGGTATCTCAGAGTTCTTTTTTTTTTTTTTTTTTTTTTTTTTGCATTTCTTTAATAAACAGTGATTTTCATAAGCCTACAAATAGCTTTGAATTTTTTTTCTTGTAAACTGATTGCTCTTCTTCCTTTATAATTTGTCACTTGGGTAATAGTTTGGATTTTTATAAGTTTGATTCTGTTTTCTGCATTTTGCAGATATGAGGCCTTTTTCAGAGAAATTTGCTGTAAAATCCCCCTCCCTTAGTTTTATGTTTTCATCTAATTAAGATTGTAGAAAATGAATAGATGCCCATCAATTGGGGAATGACTGAACAAATTGTGGTATATGAAGATAATGGAATATTATTGTTCTATAAAAAATGATGAACAAGCTGATTTTTGAAAGGCCTGGAAAGATTTAAATGAACTGATACTAAATGAAACAAGCAGAACCAGGAATACATTATACACAATAATAGCAAGAATGTGCAAAGATCAACTATAAAAGAACTGATTTTTCTCAGTGGCTCAATGATCCAAAACAATTCCAATAGACTTTGGACAGAAAATTCCATATGCATCCAGAAAAAGAACTAAGAAGACTACATGTAAATCAACACATACTATGTTCACTATTTTTTTTTCCATTTTTTAAAATTCTCCCCAGTGATTTTTCTCTTTTGCTCTGATTTTTCTCTCCCAATATGATTCATAAAAGTAATGTGTATAAGTAAATAAATTTACTAGAATAAATTATCTAAAATTGGCTGAATTATTTTTTTGGTGAAAAACTTTTTTTTTAATGTACTATACTTCTCATGTTTCTCTCCATGTCTTGCTTGGGCATTTGTTCCTTATTCCTAGATATGACATGTAAAATTGTCTATTCTTCCCTAATTTGCTTGAGATAGCACCCATTTAAGTCTAAATCATGTAACCATTTTGAACTTGGAAAACAATGTGAGATGTCAATCTATGCCTAGTTTCTACCAAAACACTTTGTGTTTTTCCCAACTTCTTCTTCTTCTTCTTTTTTTTTTTTTTTTTTTTTTTTTGTAAATGATGAGAACTTAATCTTCAAAGTATGGAGTTTTGGGTTTATCAAATAGTAGATTATTATTGTCATTTATAATTGCTTAATGTGTACTACTTTATTCCACCAATTTACCATCGTATTTAACAGCCAGTACCAAATTATTTTTATGATTATTACTTTGCAAAATAGTTTGAGATCTTGCAATGGGTTGCCTTCCCTCATAAAAAAAAAATCAATTCCCTTGATATTCTTGATATTGTTTTGCCTTCTAGATAAATTTAGTTATTTTTTTCTTACTTTATTAAATAGTATTTTGGGGGTATTGAAATGGGTTTCACATTGAATTAATAAATTAATTGAAACAACTGTCATTTTTATTATATTGGCACGGACCACCTATAAGCAATTAATATCACTAATTCCTCAGATTTAGTTTTATTCATTTGTAAGAAGTATTTCATAACTATTTTCACATAGACCTCGAGTTTGCATTGGCAAATATTTTATATTGTCTCCAATTATTTTAAATGGAATTTCTTTTCAAATGTCTTTCTTCTAGACTTTGTTGTTATTATATTAAAATGCTGATAATTACTTTGAATTTATTTTATATATTGCATCTTTGCTAAAATTGTTAATTGTTACAGTTTGTTTAGTTGATATAGTTTTTAGTTGATTCTTTAGAATTCTCTCTATCGGGGGAGCTAGGTGGCGCAGTGGATAGAGCACCAGCCTTGAATTCAGGAGGACCCGAGTTCAAATCTGGTCTCAGACACTTAACACATCCTAGCTGTGTGACCCTGGGCAAGTCACTTAACCCCAGCCTTAGGGAAAAAAAAAAAAAAAAAGAATTCTCTCTATCATCCTATCATCTGTAAAGAATACTAATTTTGTTTCCAGATTATTCTAATTTCTTTATTTCCTGCGTCTTGTTTGCTATAGTCAGTATTTCTAGTGCAATATAGAATAATGGTAAAAATGAACACCCCAACTTCACTTCTGATTTTATTGTTAAAGTTCTTCTTGTTTCTAGCTTATCTTCATTAGAGATAGTGCTTCTTTATGGTTTTAGATAGATACAACATATCATTTTCAGGAAAGTTCAATTCATTCCAATATTGTTGTGCTTTTTTTAATCAATTATTTTATTTTTTCTGGTTATGCATGTATATTAACTTTTAAAATATACATTTCTTTATGAATCATGTCAAAAGAGGAAAATCAGAACAAAAGAAAAAACCACGAAAGAAAAAAAAAGTGGACATAGCATGTATTCATATACATTCTATCTCTGTAATTCTCTTTCTGGATGCAGATTGTATTTTCTATCCTAATTTTATTGGGATTACCTTGGGTCATTGAACTGCTGAAAAAGCACCAAATCTTTCATAGTTGATTATCACACATTCTTGCTATTACTGTGTACAATGTATTCCTGGTTCTGTTTGTTTTGCTGATCATTAGTTCTTGTAAATCTTTCCAGGCTTCTCTAAAATCAGCTTGTTTATAAATTTTTAATAAACAATATTCCATTATTTTCATATGCCATAACTTATTCAGCTATTCCCCACTTGATGGACATCTACTCATTTTCCAATTTTTGCCACTACTAAAAGACCTGCTACTAAAATTTTTTCATATTTTTCCCCCCCTATATGATTTTCTTGAGATACAGATCCACTAGTGGCACTGCTGGGTCAAAGGGTTTACACATTTTTAGAGCTCTTGGGCATAGTTTCAAATTGTTTTCTTGAATGATTGGATCATTTCACAACTCCATCAACATTACATTAGTGTTCCAGTTTTCCCAAATTACTTCCAACATTTATCATTATCTTTTACTATCTTCTTAGCCAATATGAGAGGTGTGAAATGGTTCCCTGGAGTTGTCTAAAGTATTGATAATAAAAATGCAAATTAAAACAACTCTGAGATATGTTCTCATACCAACTAGATTGGCTAACAGGACAACAGGAAAATGACAAGTGTTGGGGTGTATGACTCAGAATGGTGGTCACCATTTAATAAAAAGCTGGAGATAACTCTAGGAGCAAAATAAAAGTTTATCATATGTTCTTGTGAGAAGCAGGTGTCCCTCCAGTCAAGCAATAATTGAAGGGAGGAGGCACCTTTTAGGACAGGTTTTACACTTTGAACCACAGCACCCCTCCCACCACTGACCATCAGCCTCATTGGCTGAGGGTCTTACATTCTAAACTACACAAGAAATTGAACTTTGGCCAATAAGTACATAGTTGCCCATATTTGATTGAAGTAGGGAGAAAATGATGTCACAAGGACTTAGGTATGCCTTTGAGTCAATGCTCTCTTTGTTGTACACTGAGATCTCTTCAAATTTTCACATTTCCTATCTAATTCTTCATCTTCTTCTGCTCCTGTCAGTTTTCTTGGGCCATTGTCTCCCACCCTTGTCTTTTTAACACCATCAGTCTAACAAGCCCTTTAGCTTTCTCTTCCAGTCTAATCATTCTGGATAATGAGTTTTGGACTATTTTAGTTATCAGTCGAAGCAAACAAAGTATGCAGGTAGGGAGTAATAAAACACCACTAAATGCTATAAGGCCAAAACAAAGATGTTGCTTTCACCAGCTTCCCCCAAACCAGGACCACCAGGAAGTATTAAATGGTGAGGTCCAGGTCTATTTAGGAACATGAGCAAGTTTTCTAATGCTCTTAGTGATTTCTTTTACTAGATTTCCATGGTCATCAATCTTTATACAATATGTTGATAAATTTAGTTTCACAAATCTCCCCCCTCCTTCAGCCAACAAATAATCCAGCACAAATCTATGCTGTAAAATGGCCTCTCTGGTTTGAGTAGCTTGGTCAGCCAAAAAGATCTAGTGCCTTAGCTGTCTGATTGTCTAATCTCTACAATTGCTTGAAGTCTAATTATACTGTTCAACATATTTTGGGTTTCTATATCCTCAGCTTCCATCTTGAGCCCAGGTGGCTGGCCCATACTCTTTAACTATTCTTTCAGGGGCCAGGTGTCACCCCAACCATTTGCAACTCCAGTCTGGGTAATGAAAGTATCTAAACTCCATTTCCCTCTTCCTAGATCATCATACAACTAAATCTTTAAATATTTTCTGCCTGTTCAGGAAGAAAGAAAAATTTGGGGCTTATTAATCCAATATAACAGATCCCTGTTCAATTAAGAAGTAGATGAGTATAGGCAGTTAATCCACAGATCCAGTAGTGGCCCTTTAGAGCAGGTTGTTCCCTTGAGAATGTGTCTGAGCTATTTCTTGTAAAAGGGTAATATTGTTAGTCTCTTGTCCCTATGGGACCTCCCCCCCACAAAAGTGACATACTGACATTTCCATAATCTTTGCTCCTTCTTCCAACTACAATTGGCAACTGGCCATTGATCTGTTAGGTTGGAGGTATTCCAAAATGTGGAGAACAGAGGACCATGTTCCCCAGGTACCCCTGGGGTGACATTGTACCAGCCCCATTGATAATTATACCCACTCCAATGATAATTGTACCCACTGTATATGTTCCCTTTTCTCTTATTCTCCTTTATACAACTTAATATATTGTATTTCATTACACTCAGCTGTAGTAACCTGTCAATAGCAATATCCTTATTCTCCTCCTGTTTCTGGGAGAGCATCCAAGATGCAACTTTTCCAATCCTCCCCACATTTCAATTGGGAATTTGTCCCCATGTCTTGTCAATATTTAGACATGTCCATTCACTCAATTATCTTTGGCTTCAGTTCTGCTCTCTAATAAGTCCATTCACATATACTATTTCCCAGCTTCAAACCTTGCCCTGTCTGAAATAAGTAGTATTTCCCTTTCTATTGTCTGCCAATGGCCACTGGTATTTCTCTTCTAAGTTCCAGAAACCAGTCCCACCAGTCATTGTGAATTTGGGATTAGTTACTGAGGATCCAGGCTGGGTTTAAGGGAACAAGTACCCAGGTTCATTCGCTCAATTGGTGGGATCCATCACAGATCCAAAAATTTGATGTTAAAAGTCCTTCCTATATTCTACATGACCAGGAGGAACTAGTTCTCATCTCTGGGAGGTAAAGGTCTGGTCTTTATGACCACCATGACTATCATGAAGAAACAGGTAAACCCAAAGCCCAGGGAAAGCCGCATGAGATTCAACTATTTATTACACTGTGAAGTTAAGATGAAATTCCTACAGGAAAATATAGCAACTTCCAAACAAGCAAAGAGGCCCAAAGTAATTAATGTTTAAAAAAAAAAAGTCATACATAGAAAATTACAATGCACTGGATTCAGAGATTATGTTTCCATTCAGTGGAAGCCTCCTCCTCAAATGTAATTTGAGGTCTCCCTCATCTTCAACTGTCCACTCCGAGAAAGGTGGTGCCAGAAGTCCTTTTGTTCTGGTATGGTGTGTCCATTTTCATTCTTGGGTTCGAATTGCAGTGTCTGAGGTCAGTATCACCTGGTAGGGTCCGTCCTAGCATGGAGTCAGCTTCTCATCCTTCCAGGAACGGATCAAAACCCAATCTTCAACCTGAATTCTATGAATATGAATACCAATGATTTAACAAATCTTTTAAGAAATAAATCCTTTGTCTCTAAAATAGGGTCCCAGTCTCCCTCATGATAAGCCTGGAAAGGATGACCGTACAATAATTCATAAGGTGAAAGCTCACTATCTCTATGTGGTTTGGTTCAGATTCTAACCAGAAGGAGAGGAAGGCATTTAGTCCCAGGTAGTTGGGTCTCTAAAGATAATTGTCATCTGCCATTTTATTCTTGGTTCATCCTTTCTACTTTTCCAGAAGAGGGAGGATGTCAAGGGGTGTGGAGATCTCAAGTGATTTCTAAGGCTCTAATCAGATCTGCAATATTTGGGCCGAAAAATGTGTTCTCTAATCTGAGTCTCTCCACTACTCCATATCTGGGAATAATTTGTTCTAATAAGACCTCACTTACTGTTGAGGCAGTGCTTGAGCTGAGGGGAATACCTCTACACTTGAGGTCAGATGGTCCACTATGACCAACAAGTATTTGAGGTGGCCCACTGGTGGTAGCTCCATGAAGTCCACTTGTATGCTTTGGAATGGTCTGATTCCCAGAGTCGTCCCCCTTTTAGGACCTGGTATTGAGCAGCCTTCTTAGTCCTTCAACAAACGAGGCAGCCGTCCACCAGGTGTTGGGCCATAGTATATGGGCCGGGGGAAACATACCTTGTCAGCACAGCATCATACAGGTTTTAGACATCCCAGAGACTGCCCTGGTACAGTTGCTGAAGAACCTGCTTCATACTTGCTTTGGTCAATACCTCTCTGCTGTCATATAAAACCCATTGTTTTTATGAGTTCTCAATTGTTCTGAGAGTTGAAACCTTATCTTTTTCCCTTCTGGGAAAAAGGTAGACTGGGGGAAGCACAGGTATCGAGGCCATTATATGAGAAATCTCCTGGTCTCCAGCTCCTCATCTTCTCCTCCTTCATCTCCTCCTCATTTTCTAATCTACTTCCCCTTGCTTCAAAAGAATTTCCCATCTGATGTCCCTTTATGTGTATTACTGCTACATTCCTAGGAACCAGAATGTTTTCCAGTACCTCTCTCTGACTAGTGTATGGTGGACCAGTTCTTTACCCTTACTATTTACAAAGTCTCCTCCCAAATTTTTCCAAATACATGCACTACATTTAATGCTTCATTTAAGTCATACAATTCACAAGTTTGAGCTGACCATGAAGGGAGCCTCAAAACTTTCTAAAACTCCTTGAAAGACAGATTCTCCTTGAATCCTGGCCTCTGTAAAAGATCCTGAGAGATGGGCACCACTCCATTGATAACACTCACTACTAATTCAGCGGCCTATTGAATTAAAGAGACTCATTCAATTCTAATCAAATTCAGCTCAAGTTGTACCCAGCCCTATCAAGAACTGCCCTCAGCTTATAGACAAAAGCTTCTATTATAAAAGAACCAATCTTAAACCCTCTCCTTGCAGAGGAGCTAATATGCCATGCCAAGGAAGCTCTCTCTCTTTTCCTGGCATAGCAAACTCTGCCCGCTGAGATATTCTCTTTCAGTGTTACTCTCTCTTTATCCTCACCTATTTCCCTAATGAGACTTTATATCTCCCTGTCCGGACTTTGCCACTAAGGAATTCAGTCTTTGTATTCATGCATAGCAAAGACTGACTTCCCAAAGCCTATAATAAACTTCTTTTTATCAGTCTAGCTTTTCAGGCTTGTAAATTCCATTATGAAGGCTCTTTGCACCAGAAGAGGGGATTCCCAAAACTCCCTACTCATGCACTGAATCTCAAGGGGACTTAGGGGAGCCAAACCTCTTCATTTGGGTCCCTGAACCCCAATTCTGTCACTAACCTCATCATTTAAGTCATTGACCACCAGGAACCCTAATCTCATCATTTGGTTCCCTCAATCTAATCTCATCATTATGGTTCTCTTGACCAGGAATTAAGGGGAGCCTACCCTGAATCTAATCTCACCATTTGGTTCCCTAACCGGGAACCCCTCAATCTAGATCAATGGGCAAGTAAACTGCTCTTGGTACAGTGGACGTTTTATCTCCATCCTCAATAACAAATACATTTTTCCGTTTCCCATCTACCATCCTAGAAGAGCCATCTATAAGCCAATTTACTCCCCCAGGTATGGGTGATTCTTGTAAATCCTCTTTTACTTTTGTTTGAAAATCAATTAACTCTAAGCAACAATGTTCCTTTCTGGGGAATGTTTCTGTTCCAGGAGACAAGAAGGAGGGAGAATTAAGATTATGATTTTGGGTGATTACTAGATCATCCTTTTCTAATAGTATTGAGTCATATTTCAAAGTTCTGGAATCTTTGAGCCATCTGCCAGCCCTTTGATTTAATATCATCTTTACTTGGTATGGGACACTTACTATAAGACTGCCTCTAAAGGTGAGCTTCCTACTCTCTTCTACCAATAGAACAGTAGCAGCTGTGCTTGTACACAGGCCAGCCATCCTTTGGCTACAGGATCTACCACTGGTCTTCTCTGCACCCCTTTTATTTTAGCAAGGAGTCCCAGAGCCATCCCTCCCTCAACATTGACAAACAGGTGGAAAGGTTTTTCCAAGGTGGTGAAATTAACAAATGTCTTAAGTCCTTAAACTTGGGATCACTCTCTTGATCCCACATGATAGAATTTGGACTTTCTTCCAGCAGGTGCTTATACAAGGGTTTAATGATAGCAGCATAAGAATCTATCTAGGACTGACAATATCCTACTAAGCCCAGAAATTTGTGTAGCTCTTTCTTTGTCTTAGGTTTGGGTATATATAGTATTCCCTCAATTCTGGCAGGGTCCAATCTCTTACTGCCTTCGCTAATCAAATGCCCTAAATATTTCACTTCCCTCTCCACAAACTGCAATTTTTCTTTTGATATTTAAACCCCAATCCTCCCAGGAAACTTAATAGATCAATGGTATAACTACTGGAGTGTTCCCTTGTATCCCCCATTTCTACTAGTTCATCTACATACTGTAACACCTAAGTTCCCATTACTGGTTGGAAATCTCCCATGCAATTTTCAAGGATTTGACCAAACAAATAAGAAGACTCAGTATAGCCTTGGGGCAAGACGCACCACCTCATTTGCTGCTTCCTTCCAGTCTCTAGATCTTCCCATTGGGAAGCAAAACGCTCTCTAACTACCTTCAGCTGCAGAGCTCTGTGGGCAGTGGGGGCATTTGGCATTGTTAGGTGGGCTATCAGCATTCTTAATACTCTCCTCTAAAGGGCAGCTCCACAATGCATCCTTCATATCCAATACACTGAACTACTCTGCAGAACTAGGAATCCGGCCCAGAATGGTGTATGGGTCTGGAATCACAGGGTGGGAAGCTAACATGATTTTTGTTAATCGTCTTTAGAGCCTAAACTAACCTATTTTTCCTATTCTTTTTCTTGACAGGAAGTGTTGAAGGGTGAAATACAGGGTTCTATCAGTCCATTTCTCAATAAGCCTTGTATCATAGTCTGTAAACCTCTCCTTCCTTCTAGTGAAATTGGGTATCGTTTGATTCTTACCACCTCCCTAGGGTCTTTCAATGTGATTTTTACTGGGACTATGTCTGCTGTGCCTGGATTGTCAGGTCCCGTCCGAACCTCAGAGTTTATCCTACTCTGCTCTTCTTCATTCATTAGTGCCATTCTAAGGTGGTATATGCTGGGTCCAAATGGAATCAACACAATTTCTAGTTTAGTTATTCAATCTCTCCCCAGCAACTTTACTCCTGCTTCTGAGATGAGCAGAAATCTGCACAATGTTTCCCTTTTTCCCAAATAAATTTTACAGGGCATGGTCATAGATACAAAAAAAAAATTTCTTCTTTAACTCCATCAGGGTCTCCTTAGATAATTTAAAACCCTCAGGCAAACAAGTCACTGAAGATCTCAATGTCCCAGTGTCTAGTAAGAACACAAGAGTCTCCTGATAGGGTCCAATCCTTAAATTTACCAAGCATTCCAGGTGGGAGCCTTTCAAGAACCCCTGACTCCCCTAATCTTCATCAAGCTCAACAAGGAAACATATCTGCTATTCCATCCTCTGCTGGGGGCAGTCTTTTTGCATATGCCCTACTTTTTAACATCCCCCAAATCTCAAAGGCTTTCTACTATCAGGAATAGCAAGCCTCTTGTTCCTTCCTGAATATCTCTGTCTCCTTTCCTTGGGTCTTTGTCCTGTCAGCTTTGCTGCATTCCTTACAATTCCTTGTACTGTCTGGACTAAGATTTTGGCTTTGTGCTTTTGTTTCTCATCATCCCTCCTAACATACACATTGGTGGCCTCCTCTAATAGATTGGAAAGGCTCTTATTATTCCATCCTTCTACTTTCTGTAACTTTTTACTGATATCTGACCATGCATTGGTCACAAAGTGTAATTTCAAGGTATCTTCCACTCCTCGGCATCAGGGCCAAACCCAGATTATTTCCTCATGCTATCTTTTAATCTATTCAGATAGTCAACTGGTGACTAGTCCTTCCCCTGAATCACCCTGAAGGCTTTTTTCATGTTCTGTAGCTTTGGCACTGCATTTTGAATGCCTGTAATTATCCGTTCTCTTAACATCCCTCATTCTTCCCGATATATGGGGTTATTGTGATCCCAATTTGTAAAAGGTATTTCTGGTCAGCTGGGACTACTCCTGCTGCTGGAGGGTGTCTCCTGTTTCACTCCTTCATAGCTGCTCCTCTAATTAGTTTCCTCTCCTCTTGTGAGAAGAGAGAATTCAAAATAGACATAAGTTCTCCCCAAGCAAAAAGATTAGGACTCAGGAATTGATCAAATTGTTCTGCTAGCCTGGTATAAGGGCCTCATTTCCTTCTTTAAGGTCCTGATTTCTGTGGTGCTCAGGGGAATTCTTGATTTACAGCCCTAAGGGCCATGCCCATCCTCTAGACTCTGCCTCACAACAAAGAGCAGTGGCTGCTTTTAATTGAAAAGGCCTTCTTAATTGAAGAGGTCTCAAAATTAATCCTGAGATTGCCATTAACCCCTGGGGTTCAGAGCATTTTTAAAAGCCAAAGGACATCAGTGGCTTAGTAGAAAACCTACTAGATATCAAGACCTCCTACTTGGCCTGCCTCTCTGGGTGCCTCACACCTAACAAGGAGAAATTAGTTTTCCTGAAAATTGGAGGGAAAGTGTGGTTTACATCCTAGCCTCTAGCCCACTTAACACTTTTATATAGAGGAGAACTTTTTGTTCCTAGCATTTTTGTCTCCCACTCTTTTTTGATTAGCGTTCTATGCCCCTGCCAGAAATTAGCTCCTTAACTACCTTCATTCAGCTGGGGAGCTCTGTGAGATGTGGGGACATTTGGTATTGTTAGGTGGGCTATCAGCATTCCTAAAGGCAGCCCACAGATGGGACCTGATGCATTTCCTGCCAAAGGCTCCATTCTCAAATGTCAGCATCTCAACCCTGGACGATACCCCACTTTTAATCTGCTCCTGAGATCTATTTTCTCTGGGCTTCAGCCTTTGGATTTTCAATTGCTCTTCAGCCTGGAGAACATGGGACAACTGATCGGGACAAACACTGATCAGATGTCCTGCTGCTATTTTCAGACCTCACACTCACTTCCTGGCATGAACCCCCAAATGAACTAGGGCCATCTCTACAACCCTTGTCAGCTTAAAGCAGCTATAGAAGAAGAGCCCTCTGCCCCTTTTATCCCAAATGAATTTGGGGGTAACTGCTTGAGGGAGGATTGACAAAAGGATCCTAAAATTCTATGAAAAGTCCTTCAAGGAGAAATTCTTCTTGAATCCTCCTTTGTGAAACCCACCCCAAGGAACCAAGATAAAGTGGTTTATCTTGGTGGAAGTAGTTGAAGTATTTAATTCCAATATTTTCTAGCCCTATTGCTGGCTTAAAACCACTCCCAGTAAGTGGTCTCATCTAGACCTGGGGGCAGTGACAGCATTGAGGGAATCTCTTTCAATTGAAACTTCTGTCTCAGATTTCCTTATAAAAATGGCAACTTGGGGCTCAATTCTGGCAGAGGACCTAATATGCCATGCCAAGGAAACTCTCTTCCTGGCATAGCAGCAAACTCTGCCTGCTATGTTTACCCTCTTTCTCTTTTAGTGTTACCCTCTCTTTATCTTCACCTATTTCCCTAATGAGACTTTATATCTCTCTGTTGGGATCTCTCTACTAGAAACTTTACTTCTCTTCCAGGACCTTGCCACTAAGGAATTAAGTCTATCTATTCAGGTATAGCATGAATGCCAATAATAAACATCTTTTTATCAGTCTAGCTTTTCAGTTTGGTAAATTCCTTTATGAAGGACCTCTGCGCCACCAGAAAGGGGGTTCCCAAAACTCCCTACCTTGCACCAAATCCCAAGAGGATTTAGGGAAGCCAAACCTCTTCATTTGGTTCTCTGAACCCCAAACCTGCCACTAACCTCATCATTTAACTCCTTGACCACCAGGAATTCTAATCTAAACTCATCATTTTGATTCCCTGAATCTAACCTCATCAACCTCAATCACCCAAGAAGGCCTATTTTTCCAGAGCACCCCTCCAGAGTTTAACTCGACTCAAGGGGCTCATAGGGGGCTTATCTTTGAGTTTTTGTGCAGCAAATTGCTTGACTGATCTGTCCTCACACCTAGCCCACCTGGTCTAAATTTTTACCCCAGAGTTTCTCACTTTTGCTTTTGCCCTGAGTCTCTCCACTTAGGGCCCACTTTATCTTAGAGAACAAGGAGAAGCCCCTGAACACTGGTGCGCTGCCTAAATGCCCACTAGCACCCAAGAGTTCTCCTACTTACCAAGTCATGTGATCCAGACCAGCCCCCAAAACTGTGTGGCCCAGGATGGTGAGTGGTCACCATTTAATAAAAAGCTGGAGATATCTCTAGGAGCAAAATAAAAGTTTATTACACATTCTCATGAGAAATGTCCCTCCAGTCAAGCAAGCAATCAGAAGAACTTTGGCTAATAAGTACATAGTTGCCATATTTGATTGAAATAGGGGGAAAATGATGTCATAGGAGGATAGCAGAAAAGAGACTTACCTGTGCCCTCAAATCAATGCTGAAGTACCTTCAGGCCTATTCCAATTCTGAAGAAGATGAAGCCTTACTCAATTTTCACAACTTTCTTGAGAGATCTCACCCCATCTTGTTCAGGGAGTTATGTGCTAAAATTGGGACACAAATCTTGGAGGAATTGATGAGTCTTCCTGACTTTAGTCCTGGAGGGTATTCACTGAGCCACTTAGTTATTTTCTGAAAAGGTTTAAGGTATTCCAAAAAATTGTATTATTTTACTTAGGCCAAATTCCAGTTTCAGAAGGGAATAGCAAGCCAGAAATAGTAAAGCTGGTTAAACATTGGTGATTTGGTAAGGTCTAATGTAAGAAACATCTTCACTTTTAATACTTAGTGAATATGATATTAGGCAGAATTAAGAAGAAACAATACTTGACTAAATCCTATGGGCATAGAATAGATCTGCATCTAGTTATTTAAAAAAAAATGTGTTTTTTTTTTTTTTTTCCCTTTCTTTCAAGTTTCAATTGGAAGAGAACAATTTAAAATAAGGATGAAATTATTTCAATAACAAAAAATTCCCAATTTCTGCCAAAAATATTTGTGTTTTTCAAGATTCAGAACACCACTAGGTATTTCTATCAATAGTTTTTCCTTCTTGGTCACCAAGCCAGGTTGTCACTCACCAAAGTCTCCTGTTACTTTAGTTATCTCTTCCAGATGTCTGAAAGGCTCTTGCAAAATCTCTAAAATTCAAATTCTTCCCAGTCTTTCTCCTTTCTCAGTTTTTGCTTCCAGTGAACTATATCTGGATTCTTTGAGTTGAAAACTGGCAACTTTCCAGGAAGTTAACACTTTATTTTTTTCTATTGAAATTTAAACTGCTTCTTTTAAAGAAACCCTTTAATATCACCCTAGGGAATTTAAACTGGGAGAGTGAAAAATCATAGAGTCCAAATGCCTGTAAGGAAGCTGGAGTCAAACATTTTTAAGTCATAGCACATTAACTGTAGTGGAAAGGCCAGGTGTGGGAACTATAGAAAACTCCACAGACCATCTTCCCAAATTCATCTGTTTGATTGGTAGGAAAAACTCTTGTTTCTATGAATTTCTTTTGAATTAGAATGCTGGCTGTAAAATTATGAGTAAACTATCTGAGGTAACTGAAGAAAATCTTTACTAATGGCATTATAAATACAATTAAAATCTGCAACCCTTTTTTGGTTTGTTTATTTTTGTTTTTGTATATCAATTATCAGTTCTGAATTAAGGTATGCAAAGACATAAACAATCAAACTCAGGCAAGTATTAGAAATCAACAAATCCCAAAAGCATATGGGGGCGATCATAATAAAAAAACAATAAAAAAAATAAAAAAAATTTTTTTCTTTGTAGTTTATTAACATGATGTTTTATCTTTCAACACTTGGCCACTAGCAGCATAAAAGTTTAATAAATAGAAGTGAAGGGACCAAGTGAAGTTTTCTCAAAAAGTCTATGAGATGGAGTAGATCAGGCCTTAGGCCCAAGTTTTAGGAGTCACATGATCTCTAGGCCTAGAAGTCTCTAGGGCAAGAAAGATCAGACTTTAGGTCTAAGCTACAGGAAGTGACAGCAAGTGATGGGACCCACAAGAAGCAGACAACATTGGTGACTATAGGTCAATAATGATTACTTCCTTTTTAGTGCATCTAGTGAAAAGACTTGGGTCTTTTGCTATTTAACCAGCTTTACTATTTCTGGCTTGTTAGGTCAGGGCACATGTTGGGAAATGGGAGCTGAGAGGCTCTACGTCTGCTCAGGTGTGCTTGTTCTTCTCTGCAAAGACTGAATAAATACTTTCTCTTGGTATCTGAAGATATCTCTGATTAGTAAATTTGGGGAAGGGGTCTAGCATCCATCCCACACAGAAACATCAAGTTTTTCAAAATGACAAATGGTTTTAAAGAGTTCTAAAGGATTTTAACAGACTCTACCATCCACTTCTCTGCTAGAAATGACCAAACATTTAGTTCTGCTTTCATTCCCAACATAGGATTCCCCACTAATCTCTTTCTAACCATTTGCCAGTTCATTTTATTATCTTTTTTCTTGAGAGCTCCAAAAGATGTTGCTGCTTTTATCAGCACCATCTAGTCTTACCTCTGGTATTTCATTCATGTATACTCCTGGCCAATTTCCACTCTCAGGTCATATCATAGATCTCTGACATCTTCATTATTTTGGAGTAGAATAATGTTTCACTATGACCTTTCACTACTGTCAATTCAGAGTTCAATGTGAGGTATTATTTTAAAGCTGCTCATAGGGGAATGTTAGAAGAGCTCAGTTGACTGCTTTCTTTACTATGCCATCTTTGTTTTGCATTGTCCTCTCTTAAGATTTAGTATTGATAATACCATCATAGTTTTCAAGAGTTTGAGGGACTATAGTATAGGAAGATACAAATTATTCTATTTTCTTTTGAAAATAGAACTAGGAATTGTTAGTGAAAATTATAAAGATAAAGATGAGTAAGGAGGCTCTTGTGGGTGTGATTATTACACTGGACTTCATCAAGATGAATTAAAAAATAGAAACTCTAACTTAATCTGAAATTGTCAAAAATGTTAAAAAATAAAGTAGGCTAAATACACAGAAAGGGTAAAGAATAAGTTAGGGACAAGCATAGTGTTGCATAAGTTACTAGGAATAAGTAGTTGTTAATATTCAGAAAATGCCAAGAGAATTAGATTTACATTGTCAATTCTAGAAGTACATGTGGATGTTCCACTGACTCAACATTTTCCCAGATAAAATTGTTCCCTTCCCCCCCGAAATAGTCCTTACTAACTGATTTTACTATTTCTATTTTTTGAGCAATCACTGATTTACTTCTTCATGTAAACATTTTTGGTTTTATTTTTGACTCCTTTCCTTCATCTCTTCTACTTAATCACTTATTGAGTCTTCTTGTCTGTCTCTGCAATATCTTTTTTAAGTGGTATTTTATTTTTTCTTCAATTTTACCATTTTAAAAAAAGTTTTGAGTTCCAATTTTTTCCCCTTTCTCTCCTCTGATATTCTATATATTTGCAATAATGTAAGCAATGTTTCGGTGTTAGTGAAGTCTCTGTTATATTTCTTGAATATATACACCCTTTTTAATCCAACTGCCAATTCTTTATGCCTACAAACACTACTTTATTGCAGGACTTCATTATCACATTCCTGGACTATTGAAGTAGACGACTCCTGTAATCTATTGCTCCCTTTCTACACAACTTTCTAATTTTTTTTTTTTTTTTTTTGCAAAACCACCTTTTTAGGCACATCTTTTTTAATTCTCTGCCATCAAAATTTGAATTTATTTATATTTTCAGTGGAGTAATTTAGCCTCCTCAGTCTGGCATTCAAAATTCGATACAAATGTGTGCCATTCTCTCTTCCTAGGTTTATCTCATATTACCTACTTTATACTTTATCCTTCAGACAAACTGGAATGCCTACTATCTCCAAAATGCTCCTCACATTTTTCTAACTTATTAGTTTTGCTATAGTTGTTCCCTATGGCTGGATGCTTAATTCCAATTAATGTTTGAAAATCCAATTCTTTCATGCATCCTCCCATATTTCCCCAGTTAAGTTCAATAGCGTTTCGTTTCCACCTGTCTTTTAAATTCATTATTATTTTTATTGAAGTTATTTTTATATATGAAATATTCCCCTATTAAACTGTAAGCTCTATAAGCATAGGCATAGCATCTTAACTATCTATCTGACCATTTCCTAGAATAATGTCTCTTTAGAATGACTACTTAGTCAATGTTTATTGAATTTGAATCCTGGTACTTAGCCAGTTTTTTATTTCATGTATGTTTAGATTATATTCAATTCCAAAGAGTATTGCTTGCCTCTTGCTCTTGATGATTATCATTGATTTTCCCCATTGAGATATTTGTTTGTTCTCTTTCATCAAAGTCACTGAATTCTTTTTCTGTATTTCAAAGTATTAGTAATTCCACTTAACTTTATTCTATCCACAAACTTAATTAATATATATTCAATTCCTTCTTGGGAGTAGACTGAATTTCATACATTTTTCAACCTAGAGTGAAACAATGAAAGGACAGCAGTGAAATGCTAAACTTTTCCTACTGGCTTAGACTCATAAAAGCTCAGTATTTAAAATTGGAAGGGATCTTAAATATAATATAATCCACGTCTTCCTCTATTTTATAAATGAGATAATTGATAACCAGACAATTTAATGACTACTTATCTAAGATTCTTTTTCTTCAAATATCCCTCTTGCCAAACACCATACTTCTCCTTAGAAATTGGGCTGGCTAAATATATTTTGACTACATATAAGATTCTGATTTCTTCCTATTTATTTTGAACATTACATGACACTTCTAGGATTAAGTAAAATTTCTCTGTTTAGTGTTTCCCCACTTAATCCCAACCTATTATCTAATTATTATTTAATACCTTCATGCTTTCAAGGATCATGACCAACTAGTTTTCTTGATGCCTCACCCATCATTGCATAGTCTGTCTCTGCACTTTTTTTTCTTGTTGTTTTCCATTATCTGTAATGAAATTCCTGGAACTTATCTCAAACAGCACCTCTAACATGAGGCCCATTCTAACACACCACCATCCAGCTACTCATGCCTTTTCCTACATTACCTTGAATTTGTTTAGTGTATATTTATATAAACATATATTTTTCTCCTCAAAAAAGATGTAAGCAACTTCAGAACAGAAAAATTTTCATTTTTGCCTTTGTATTCTCAGGCCAAGCACAGAGTCTGACATATAAGAGATGCCTAAGTAAATGTTTGTTCATTGATTCACTATATTTATAGAAAAACACCATAGAAAGTGAAGCTATATTCTCTATGGTCTAAATTTATCTGAATAATAATTTCTTATCTCTATTGTGTTAAATAGAATTTGACTCTTTCAAGGTAACTTAAATTTTAGTGTAGCCTCTGATGTTTGTAATTCTAAACAAATTATTTAACCTTTCAATACCCCAGGCAATATATTTATTATTTTTTGACATTACTTTTTAAAATTTGCATTCCAAATTCTTTTCTTTTTATAGATCCCCCTCATATTTTCTCATTAATCAAGCACCTTTTTTAATTAAAGCTTTTTATTTTTCAAAACATATGAGTGGACAATTCTTCAATATTAGCCCTTGCAAAACCTTGTGTTCTAATTTCCTCTTCCCTCCCCCATGCCTTCTTCTAGATGGCAAATAGTCCAATAAATGTTAAACATGGTAGAAATATATTAAATCTAATATATGCATACATATTTATACAATTATCATGCTGCACAAAAAAATCAAATCAAGCCAGTAAAAAAAAAAAAAAAAAAACAAAGGAAAAAAAGATAAGCAAAATAAAATGCAAGCAAACAACAACAAAAAGAGTGAAAATGCTATATTGGTGATCCACACTCAGTTCCCACAGCCCTCTCTCCAGATATAGATGGCTCTCTTCATCACTAAACAATTGGAACTGGTTTGATTCATCTCGTTGTTGAAGAGAGTCATGTCCAATAGAATTGATCATCATATAATTGTGTTGTTGCTGTGTATAATGCTGCTTATTTCACTTAGTATCATTTCATATAAGTCTCTCCACACCTCTCTGAAATCATCCTGCTGGTCATTTTTTTATAGAACAATTATATTCCATAACATTCATATACCATAATTTATTCAGCCATTCTCCAATTGATGGGCATCCTAGTTTCTTGCCACTACAAAAAGGGCTGCCACAAACATTTTTGCACATGTGGCTCCCTTGCCTTCCTTTAATATATCTTTGGGATATAAGCCCATTAGAAACACTGCTGGATCAAAGGATATGAACAGTTTGATAACTTTTTGAGCATAGTTTCAAATTGCTCTCCAAATGGCTGGATCAATTCACAGTTCCACCAACTATGTATCAGTGTCCCAGTTTTTCTACATTTCCTCCAACATTCATCATTATCTTTTCCTTAGCCAATCTAAGAGGTATGTAGTGGTATCTCAGAGTTGTATGAATTTGCATTTCTATGATCAATAGTGATTTGGAGCATCTTTTCATGTGGCTACAAATAGTTTTAATTTCTTCATCTGAAAACTGTCTGTTCATATCATTTGACCATTTATGAATTGGAGAATGGCTTGAATTTTTATATATTTAAGTAAATTATATATTTTAGAAATGAGGCTATTATCCGAACCTTTTAATATAAAAATGTTTTCCCAGTTTATTACTTCCCTTCTAATCTTGTCTGCATTAGTTTTGTTTGTACAAAAACTTTTTAACTTAACATAATCAAAATTATCTATTTTGTGATCAATAATGCTCTCTAGTTCTTCTTTGGTCACAAATTATTTCCTCTTCCACAGATCTGAAAGGTAAATTATCCTATGTTCTAATTTGTTTATAATATCATTTTTCATGTGATCATGAACCCATTTTGATCTTATCTTGATAATATGGTGTTAGGTGTGGGTCAGTGCCAAGTTTCTGCCATACTAGTTTCCAATTTCCCCAGCAGTTTTTGTCAAATAGTGAATTCTTATCCCAAAAGCTGCAGTCTTTGGGTTTGTCAAACACTAGATTACTGTAAGTCATTGACTATTTTGTCCTGTGAATCTAACCTATTCCACTAATTGATTAATCTGTTTCCTAGCCAGTACCAAATGGTGTGATGACTGCTGTTTTATAATATAATTTTAGATTTGGTATAGGTAGGCCACCTTCATTGGTATTCTTTTTTCATTAATTCCTTTGAAATTCTTGGACTTTTCTTCCAGATGAATTTTGTTATTTTTTTTTTTAGGTCAGTAAAATAGTTTATTGGGAGTTTGATTGGTATAGAACTAAATAAATAGATTAGTTTAGGTAGTATTGTCATCTTTATTATATTCACTTGATCTATCCAAGAGCACTTGATATTTTCTCAATTGTTTCAGTCAGACTTTATTTGTGTGGAAAGTGTTTTGTAATTTTGCTAACTTTCCCTTGACATATAGATTCCCAAATATTTTATACTATCACAGTTATTTTAAATGGAGTTTCTCTTAGTATCTCTTGCTGTTGGATTTTGTTAGTGATATATAAAAATGCTAATGATTTATGTGGATTTATTTTGTAACCTCCAATTTTGCTAAAGTTATGGATTATTTCTAATAGTTTTTTAGTTGATTCTCTAGGTCTCTCTAAGTATACCATCATATCATCTGCAAAGACTGATAACTTGGTTTCCTCATTACCTACTCTAATTCCTTTAATCTACTTTTCTTCTCTTATTGCCAAAGCTAGCATTTCTAATACAATATGAATAGTAATGGTGACAGTGGGCAACCTTGTTTCACTTCTGATCTTGGGAATGGTTCCAGTTTATCCCTATTTCATGATGCTTGCTGAAGGTTTTAAATAGATGCTACTGTTTTATTTTTTTTAATACTATTTTAAGGAAAAGTCCATTTATTCCTATATTCTCTAGTGTTTTTAATAGGAATGGATGTTGGGTTTTATCAAAAGGCATCATTTTGTAAAAAAAAAAAAAAGTATGTTATAGATAATGAGAATTGTTAAATAGAGCTCTCTAAACAAAATCACCTTTAGACTGGGCAACCTTAGGTATCTTGTGCTAAAATTTGCTACCTTTTAGATTAGTGACCAAATCTCCAAATAACGTCCTCTGAAGAGGAACTTAAGTTCTATAAAATCTAAGCCATGCCTCACCCAAAATTTTTCCTACAGTACCTAACTGTCCCTTCAGTTCTTGCTTGAATATTTCCTTTTGAAGGGAAACCAAAAATATCTTTTGAAAATTCATTTGACTACCAGATAATTCTGTTATGAAGCTTCTTAGTATCAAGTCAAAATCTTATTCCAGTAATTGTTGCAGCAGAATAAGGTTAATATTCCTTCTACATAATATACTTTCAAATATTTAAGGTTACCTACCATGTCTTACCCTCTTGTCTTTTCCTGGCTAAAGAATCACAATTTCTTTGTTTTTTTCCTTATTAGACATGAAATGGAGAGCTTTCTTTTTCATGGATGTCATTCCCTTAGACATTCTCCAGTTTATCAGTGTTGTTCCTAAAATAAATTGTCCAGAACTGAATAAAATATTCCCTATGTACTATGGCAATGTGCAGAAGAATATTATGTACTTAATTTGGGATGTTATACTTCTCTCTCCCCCCCTTCCTCTTTCTTTGTATCTGTCTCTCTGTCTCTTTCTCTCCTTCTCTCTCTTCCCATCCCTGTCTTTCTTTGTTTGATAAACAGAAGGAGAATTTGGAATATTATACTCTAGTGGAGATGTTCTTCTTTACATAGCACATTGCTTTTGAAAGCCTCACCTCTATTACGTTCAGACACTACAGTCCCTTAGTGGAGGATTGTTTTGGCTGCTGCTTTGGCCTGCTGGCACTCTTCTTTTCTCCCATGACTGGGCTAAAAATATACTCTGGAACTTGTTGCTATCACTTGCTCAGTCTTTGTCATTTAAAAAACTGCTTCTCTTAATAGAGTCCAAGGTTGCTTTATTAGCTTTCTTGGTTACCATCACATGCCACTGTCACTGACTCATATAGAGTTTTTAATCTTTAAAATTGCAGATATTTCCCCCCTGAATGAACTATTGTCTCACCATTTCCATTCCATCTCATAGTTGTGAAGTTGATATATATAGATATATATAGATATAGATATATCTATATCTATCTATCTATATACGTATATCTTTATATATATATTTTTTTTTTCTTTTTTTCTTAAGTAGTGTGTGTCCTCTGGACACATTTTGCTTTGTATCCTTTCTAAAATATGACATCCTATCTGTTACATAATTCTCAGATATGTGGGGACGAGGTCAGTCACTGGATCATCAAGGATGTTCTTCTTGATTTTGTAAGTTGGGTTCCATCATGGCTCAAGGGATCTTTGTATCAAATAAAATATAAGATGCATTAAAAAGAATAGCTTTAAATAGTGGACTATAAAATATTTTTTCTCCAAAGGAGAATGTTGTCATTTCATTTTTATGAAATCAGGTAAATCTATTTTAAGAACTGCCTTCAAAACTCTGAGTGCTGCTTATATAGGCAGAATACCATGAGGTATAATTTTCTACTGACAGCAATTATATCAAAAGATCTAAAAATCTTAGCTTTGGTACTTGTATTCCTTCTAAGTTTTCAAAATGTACATTGATCTTTTTAAAAAAAATACTAAGAAGAATTAAAATGGTAAAGTAGAGTCTTCCCTGAGTTCTCCCAAATTCTCTTCCAAAAATCTTTATAATAATGCCTCAAAATATATTTTGGACAAGCAGGAACAAGAACAGGTTAAAGCAAAACGATTTTCTAGCCTAAGACAATTTGGAAGATTTGCATAAAAGGTCTATCTTACTGGGGTAGAGTGTGATTCAACACAGGCTAGGCCAGCACAGAGCTCATCAACTCAGAGCTTACCCTAGTAAGTCAGTAGCAGACTTTGGGGATGATTGAATTGGAAGCTATGGTTTTTGGAGCTCTCAGCCAACAGACATAAAGGGGATTGGACAGAAGGAGATTACCAGAAATCCTTTGCTGGCACTAAATCCAGCACTATTTGTTGTACTTCCTGTATGCAATTCTAGGTCCCAGTCACAAGGCAAAGAGGACCATTGGATCAGTAGAGTGTACAGCCTTAGGGGAGCAGACACCATAGCTCAGTAGCAGGGCAGAAAAGAGTACTTCTATGGTCACTTGCAGATCAAAGTAGAGGTCAGAGAGTGTGGATCACATTTCTCCTTAGATTATACCACTTTAGAAGAATTGAACACTTATAGACCCCTAGAATTAGCTCTGAAAAGAGTAAAATGAAAAATTTGAAGCTTGAGATAGTGCCTCTTCCACCCCAGTGTCCAAATTTATTGTAAAGTTGAATGTCAAGAAATAGGCTGAAAAAAACCCCTCAACAAACAACAAATAGAGAATCTGACCACAGAAGGTTGCTATGGTGACAAGAATGGTCAAAACATTGTGTTCAAAGAACATAATGAAGCCAAAGCAATTACTTTCAAAGCCTTGAAGAAGAAAAAGGTGAATTAATTTCAGTCCCAAAAACAATTTCTAGAAGAGTTAAAAAAAGAATTTTAAATATCAAATAGTAGAGGTAGAAGAATAATTGTGAAAAGGTAGGAATAATGCAAGAAAACCATTAAAAAAGTCAATAGCTTGGCAAAGGAAGCACAAAAGTATTGAAGAAAATGACACTATTAAAAAAAACCACTGCAGAATAGATTAAGTGGTAAAAGAAAAAAAATTCTTCTGAAATGAACTCTTTAACAAACAGATTGGTGAAATGAAAAAGAAGGTATCAAAATTCACTGAAGAAAATAGTTCCTTAAAAATTAGAATTGGGGGCAACAAGGTGGCACAGTGGATACATTAGCTCTGAAGTCAGGAGAACCCAAGTTCAAATCTGCTCTCAGACACCCAACACTTCCTAGCTGTGTGAACCTGGGCAAGTCACTTAACACCATTGCCTCAGGGGAAAAAAAAGAATTGGGCAAATAGAAATTAATGACTTTAAGAGACATCAAGAAACAATCAAAAATAAAATAAAACATAAACTATTGGGTTGAAAAAATAGCCACCCCAAAAAATACATCCAGGGGAACTAATTTAAGAATTGTTGGACTATATGAGAGTCTTTATAAAAAAGGTTGAGGGGGTAATAGATATCATATTTCAAAAAATTATCAAGGAAAACTAGCCTTGTATTCTAAAACCATGGGGAAAATATGAATCACTTCCTGAAAGAAATTCCAAAATGAAAGCTCTCAGGAAATAACTAATTCCACAGTTTCCAGATCAAGGAGAAAATATAGCAAGAAACCAGAAAGAAAAAAAACATATGTTGAAATCAGTCAGGATAACACAGCAACTTTTACATGAAAAGATCAGGGGACATGGAATGTGATATTCTGGAAGGCAAAAGAGCTAGGAAATAATTACCTAGCAAAACTGAGTATAATCCTTTAAGAAAGGGGGGAAATTTTATATTTAATGAAATAGAAGAATTTCCAATATTCCTGATGAAAATATCAGAGTTGAATAGAAAATTTGACTTTCAAATAGAAGACTTTCAAGAAGAGAAGTGTAAGAAGGTAAACAGAAAAGAAAAATCATTGGGGATTCTATAAAGTTTAAGTATTTATACTCCTACGTGGGAAGATGATAATTGTAATTATTAAGAACTTTATCCTTATTAGGGGAATTGGAAGGAGTACACATAAACAGAACATAGATTATAGTTATAATGGGATAATACTTAACAAAATAAAATGAAGAGTTGAGAAAGATTGGTAGGAGCAGTGGTCAAGAAACAAGGATGAAGAGGGAGAGAAAGAAGAATAAATGGAGGGGAATAAGTCGGAGGAAAATACAATTAGTAACCATGACTATGAAAAAAAAATTTATAGCAGTTTCTCTGAAAAAGATCTATTTCTCAAATAGGTAGAGAAATGAATCAAATTATACAAACCAATCCAACCATTCCAGGGAGGCCCATAAATTGAAGAATGAGTAGCCAAGTTGTCATATATAATTATGATGGAATTCTATTGTACTTTAAGAAAATATGAGCAGTATTGGTTCAGAAAAACCTGGAAAGACTTCCATGAACTGATGCAAAATGAAGTGAGTTAAACCAGGAAAACAATGTACATAGTAATAGTAATACTGCTCCTAGATGAACAGCTGTGAATGGCTTAGCTATTTTCTTCAATACAATGATCCAAGACAATCCAAAGAACTTAAGTTAAAAAATGCTATCCATCTCCAGAGAAAGAAGTGATGAAATCTGAACATAGATAGAAGCATACCTTTTAAAAATTTCTTTCTTTCTTTTTTTTATTTTTTATTGGAGAATCTGTCACAATATGGATTGCATGCTGCACACGTGTAACCTGTATCATATTGCTTGCTTTTTCAATGAGGGAGGAGGGGAAGGAAGTAGGAGAGAATATGTAACTAAGGCTTTTTAAAAAATGAATGCTAAACAGTGCTTTTACATGTAATTGGAAAAATAAAATATTTTTTAAAGATGGGTTAAAAAATGTCTTCTGGTTAGAAATAGATTATCTAAATTTATGTTCTTAGCAATTGTGAATCTTCTAGTTTTAGTGTTTCCTTTCTCAGAAAGCTTTCCCCTTATTTAATTTGTGGTCCAGATAATATATTAAAATGAAATTTGGAGTTAACATCTGGCTAGCACAATGTTAATTTTTATTGTAGACATTAGTTTTCAATTTGCCTGAATTAATTCTGTACATAAATTATATGAAAGAAGAAAAATTATATTCTGTCTTTTCTGTGCAAATTTAGTAGTAGTTTCAGGATTGTAATGAATTGAATAAAATTATTAATGAAATATTAATTTGAGATTTTCTGGAATAGGGTATTACATCTCCCAACATAGATCATTTTCACTGGCTTTCTCCTATACATGGAAATCTCTCCCTCCTCTACTCCATCTGCTTCCTTCAAGTTCCACCTAAAATCCCACAGCTAATAAGAAACCTTTTGTAGAACTCATTAATTATAGCATCATCTGAGATTATCTCTAATTTATTCTGTAAAGATATTGGTTATTCATGGTCATTTAAATTCTGACTCCTTTATTAAATTATGGGGAGGAGGGATTATTTTTTCCCTTTCTTTTTATTGCTAATACATAGCACAATGTCTGGCACATAGTAGGAATTTATTAAATGCTTAGATACATGCTTTTTATCTTGTTGATAACATGTTCTGGTGAAGAGAATGAATAAGAAAATGATGAGACATTTAATGTGCTCTCATTATGTACTAAGAACTCTGCTAAGTACTGAAGATACAAATTCAAGAAATCAAAATATTTACTACTAGTTTTTATTTTAATGGAAGATAGACAATCTATAATTGGGAACTACAAAACAGGAAGTGGGGGAGGTGTACATGTTCTAAATCTTAGTTTGGAAAATGACAATGAAGTATTGTAAAGACCTGGTTCCAGGGAAGGTTTAGTGAAAGGTTAATTATCAGATCTCAGGTTCCTAGGGGAAGAATCCTGATTCTGTTGGAAGCAAGATAATGGGCAAAAGCAGGAAAATTGAGGCATAAGAAATTTTGATAGGACTAAAGATAAAAATATATGAAGTAATATATCTCTAATTAATTTTAGTTAGTTTTCTTTTATTAGAATTGATACATTAGAATGTGGGTTGTAGAACATGAGAATTGGAACCATTGAGATGTCAGTTCTATTTTAGGATCTTTTATCAATGTGTAAACTTGGGAAAATTTACTGTATACTCATACATAGTTATTTGTGTCAAAAAAAAAGAGAGATTTATTTTTGTAATGTTCTTTCCTTATGGGAAAATGTGCATTCACTAATGAGATAATGATTATAATGGAATGTGAGACAATAACTTTTGAGGTGATTTTACATAATTACAAAATAGAACTAATTTATTACTATGAAATTTTCTTATAAAAATATTTTTCAAATTGTCAATTTTAAGAATAAAGTTATGGACTAAAGAGTATTAAACATTCTTGGACATGGAGACTGCACCATCTTATTTGAATCCTCCTTAATTCACTATCTGAGTATGTCTGCTCAATGGTAAATATAACCAATTTTTAAAATCTAGCGAATGCTTAATATCCAAATTAATATTAAAATTATATTTTTATTACAAAATTATACCCTTTGTCATATTTTTCACTTAATATTGTATAGACATATTCAGAAAACAGTTAATCCACTGATTATTTTAAAAACGCCAAATCCAGAATTCTGGAGAATATCTTAATAAACACTGGAACTTGAGTTTGATGTATTAGTCTTATAGCCTAGAAGGTTTTAGGTAGTATTGACTGATAGATAGTTCTTCAGCAGGTAGGAATAACTGATTATAGCATAAATATAGCAACCATAGTTAGCTCAAAGAGTTTAGCTCCCAATTATACTTAGAAGACATAAAATGATTGATTGTAGGAAACTCCCCAATGGTTTCCCCAGAGAACATTTTGGAGTTCTTGTCTCAGGTTCTAGAATTTCTAGTTGTAATTCTGATTGTGCTTTCTCCCTGTCTGTGTGTGTGTGCTTGTGTGTGTTTTGTGTGTGTGTGTGTGTGTGTGTGTGTGTGTGTGTGTGTGTGTGTGTGTCTGCCTGTCTGTTTCTCTCTCATACTTCGAATAAGGATAGTGAAACTCAAGTCATGTATCTTCTCTTTAGGAAAAAAAAAATTTAAAAAATAAAAATGAAATTCATTTTTCCTTAATGTTTCTTAAGTAAGGAATTCTAATAGCTATCATGGGCCTACCCAAACATTCCTGGCTTGGGAGGATGAACAATTCAAGGAAGAGTTCTTTCATGAAAAAATATCTCAAACTACTCTTTACCAAGATCTTAATGCATCTGTGGAATCCAACTATGATTTCTCAGGAGAAACTAACCCTCTCATCAGCCATCTTCCTTCTTCCTTTCGGCAGTTCACAAAGGCTGTATATTTTTGGCATGGGATTTTTCTTTTATGGTCTTTTTCTGGTTTCTGCTTATAAAAGGTAAACAAAAAAATAGAAGAAAAAAATATAATTCAATAAAGCTTTTATAAACCTCAAAGATTTATAAACCTCAAAGATTTGGTCTAATTCAGATTCAGTTTTGGTGCAAATGAGTAAAGTCTTACCATATCCTAGCCAATTATATTTTTCTTCCTAAAGGGAGAAGGCATGAAAAAAACACATGATATTCCTCCTTACCTACTGATATTTCTGCCTTCTAAGACTTATTATTTCCTCTACAATGCCTTGACTAAATGTTATGTGATACCTTGCAGTGACAAATGAAATAATATATGTATCCTTTTTATATTTATTCAGAACAGCTTTTTCCTCAGCAAGATCAAGGCCTGGACAGCATGTGTCAGCCAACACTTCATAATGAACAATATTAAACACTCATGTAATTTCATTAAGTTTTAATGATGAATAGGGGCTCATGCCAAAGTAGTTCTTTGAAGGCCATTATAAATGTTTTTTTTAAAAAGATGCCATAACTAGCATAATAATTTGCTCATTATGCATAATTCCACTAAACTTGTACTAATGCAAAGCACGTGCCAGGCCAAACATTGTATTCCAGTTTTCATAGCATATCAATGTCTATATAGTACTACCAACAAAAAACTTACACCTTTGTGATGAAATATGAACTCTATGGATTGTTTTGAAACTAAATAATGAGCCTCTAAAGAAAAATATAGATACTACTTTCTGTAGAATAATTTTCCATCAAAGGCTCTCTTTGAAGTCATGCTTCAATGGATTTTTTTAAAATATCACCAGCTTTTAAAATGAAAGAGATGTAAAAAATGAAAAATTGCTTATGACCGTACCTGCTCTTTATGTTTTGGCATTTGGGTAAAACTTTTTAAAACAACAATTTAGACTCCTTTCCTTTGACCACAAATGAAGTAAAGTTGATAAAAATAAAAGAGTAGATTTACTATTAAACCAATGGACTAAATCCATATTTAGCTTGGATTTTTGGGGGCTATTTATTCATTTAGTATGAATAAATTTACTCTTTGATATTTGGGTTCAAATTTTGCCTCAAATACTTACTAACTGGGTAACTCCATGCAAGTTACTTAACCTTTCAACCTCAGATTTTTAATCTATAAAACTAGGGTTATAATAGCATCCACCTGCCTAAATACTAAGTATTGTTACTTCACATTATGGTTATGACTTAAAAAAATTAGTGAACATATATAACATTTTATAAACCTTAAAATACTACACCAATATAATAATAATAATATAATGCTATGATGATGATTATGTAATCATTATCAACAAACATACTAAATGCTTTCAAGGTTCAAAAGATCATGCTGGCCATGGGGTGGGGAAAAGTTGAAATTCAAGAATAAAGAGACAATTCTTGCTATGATAGTTTAGAATGTTGTATTCTCCAAAGAAGCTCATTTTAATTCTATGATTAAAAAAAAAGATCTAGTTCAAATTCCCCTTAAGCATTTTTTGGCCATATTACTTGGTCACAAAGGTATAAAGTTTATTTTACTATTCCTACTGTGACTGCCATTGATGACAATCTTTTAATTCTTCATTGATTTACTAAACTACATAAATTCCACTAAAGCAGGTTGCTAAAAGGGATGTGCTGAAACCTGTTCATATTGGCTTGCAAGGACGGTTGAATTTTTAGTGTCAGCATTTTTTCCTTGGACACGGCTTAGTATGTGACAGATAAATAATCCATTGCTGTGACTGAATACTTTTCAGCTTTGCAGGACCTAATATATTCGGTTTAGCCTTAAAAAAACCTGAAGTCATGTTTTTTTGTTTTTTTGTTTTTAAACATTAAAACCATCATAAATGCTGATGAATCATTACAGTCTGATTCTTAACTTTCTACTAATTAGTAAGTTCCATGAAGGCAAATACTTTTCTAAATATTATATTGCCCCAGCCTAATTATTGTTGGTATTCATCCTTCATTCTTAAAGTAGATCAACACATCATGAGTGTGATATCTTGACTTGCCTATGAATTGGATTTGTTAGCTTAGCTCATTGTTCATTGTGAGAGAATTCAGTAATACACTGTAATTTCCAATAGTGGTGAGGCTTCATGATCCAATAGAAAAAGCCTTGATTCTTGTGTCAGAAGAGATGTGAGATCTTAATCCTGCCAACAATATTTACTACCCATGTGATGATGCCCAAGTTACTTAACCTCTGGGGAACCTAAACTTCTTCAATTTTAGAATGAAGATTCTGGACTTAGAAGGTCTCTGATGTCCATTCTAGTTCTATGTATGTAGTGCTAAGTAAATCTAATATAAAAATAAAGATTTATAAACAAAGCAAATTAAAGACTAAACAAAAGAATTCACTTTAAAATCCTTTAAATAACAGTTCTCCCAGACCATTTAAAATAATTCAAATTACATTTTACAGACATATATTGTGTAAAGTGTGGTACTTCTATTTAAAAACAGCCGTTTGTCATTTTCTCTCACACATGATCATATGTCACATAGTTCTCCATATAACCCAAACAGATGCTTATACTCCCATATGTGAAAGTGACAAAGATACTAGTTGAATTGAGGAATTTTTGAATAAAAACATCATGGACAAATTCTAGATTAGCAGGCATCCTTGTCTTTATCTGCCCAGAAACAGGTAAAGTATAAGATTTAGGATCAAAAAGACTGCCTAATTTAACATGAACATGTTTATTTATATATAAAATAGAGAAAGATGTAAGGAATAAAAGGGAGTTTAATATTCTTGAGAGACAGCTTGACATTGGGAATATATATCCTTGTCCTTTGAAGCAGGAAGAATGAGGTTCATGTTCTGCTTCTGACAAATATTCTCTTTATATCCAATGATGGAGCTCAAAATGGCCAAAGAATTTCTCTAAGACTATTATTTATAGGTGAGGTGGGGTGTTGATACGGATTGTGTGAGGGAGTTTCCTTATATTAGGGAAATCAAAGATCATGATAGTCAACAAGCATATGCTATGTTCCAGTACTAACTACTTGAAATACAGAAAAAAGGCTTAATAAAAGCAAAGAAACAAATAAATGACAACAGTAAAATTCTAACCCCACTCTCAAGGAATAGACATTCTAATGGGAGATAACATAAACCCACTTCAAGAAATGCAATAAATATACTACATGTATGAAGATGATCTGGAAAGGGAAGATATTGACATGTAGAGGAACCAGGAGTTCCTTCTGCAGAAGGTAGGATTTCAGTTGTATTGTGAAAGAAGCCAGAGAAATTCAGAGGTGAATGTGAGGGGTAAGGATAATAGTAAGGTAATAGTGAGGAATGGAGAGGATAGAACATGTGCAAAACTTGTAAAAGTAGGACTTACAAGATTTGGGGTAGGATAAGATGTATGAGGAGAATAAGACAGAAGAGTTAAGGATGGTGCCCAAGGTTGTGAAACTATGTTACTGTGAGAATGGAAATACCTTTGACTATAACAGATAGAATTTAAAAGGTGAGTTATATTTTACACATCTTGAGTTTAAGATGCTCATAGAACAATAATTTTGGAAAGGCTAAGAGGCAGTTGGAAATATGTAACTATAGCTAATCAGTCAGACTAAGCTTGAATTTATAGCTTTAGGAAACATTTGCACAGAGATGATAATTTAACTATGAAAGCTTGAATATGTAAAAAAAAAAAAAGAAAATGAAAATATAAAGAGCCTCAGTACAGAGCCTTGGGGGATACTCCAGTTTAGAGAGTAAAAAGAAGGTAAAATCTAGAGCATTTCCAGCAGAAAAAAAAGTTATTGGTAATATTAAATGATGTAGAAGTCAAAGGCATCAGAGAGAACAAAAAAGTCATTAGCTTTGTCAATTAAAAAATTAATGGTAACTTTGGAGAGAATATTTGAGGTTGAATGATTAAGTTGGAAGGCAGACTTAGGAGGTTTTAGAAGAGACTAGGAAATTCTTTCTTAAGGAATGTGTGACCAAAAAAAAGGAGAGCTATAAAACAGTAACCAATGGATCAAATGAAGGATTTGTCTGTTTGAGAATGGGGGGGGGGAATGTGGACATATTTGACAGCATCAGGGAAGGTGTCAGTCTAGATAAGAAAATGGGGGCAATTTGATGGAGAAGTCAGGATGGAATGGAAAGCACATACAAAGGTGTTTGCCATGCCAAAAAGGGCCATCTCTGCCTAAGAGACAAGGTTGAAAAGGAAATAGTGAGGAAAGAAGGCTTAGTGACATGAAATAAAGAGGAGGGCAGAAAATTAGTTCTTGGTAATGTTCTCATTTTTTTTTTTTGGAAAAAGAAGAAACTTTCTTGTAAGTGATTATGAGGATAAACTTGTAAAACAAAACAAAACAAAACAAAACAAACAAAAAAACAAACCTCTATGTGTAGTGAAGGGAAGCAGAGGAATATTTCTTGAGGAACTGGAAATTAGGGTATTTGAGGAGATATTAAAATTGGTGTTAAAATTTTCTTATAAGAGGACAGGAGATGAAGGCAGAGATAAATACTGTGATCTAGATACAAATATAAGTTCAGGATAAAGGAGAATGTCTCTGGGGTCTATGGACCCTATGGTCCCTCCCTCCCTCCCTCCCTCCCTCCCTCCCTCCCTTCCTTCCTTCCTTCCTTCCTTCCTTCCTTCCTTCCTTCCTTCCTTCCTCCCTTCCTCCCTCCCTCCTTCCCACCCTTCCTTCCTTTCTCCCTCTCTTCCTTCCTTTCTCCCTCTCTTCCTTCCTCTCTCCCTCTCTCCCTCCCTTCCTTTTCTTCCTTCCTTCCTTTCTTCCTTCCAAGTGTTAAGTGTCTGAGATTAGATTTGATTTCAGGTCCTCCTGAAAAAATTTTGGGCTCTGTTTAATCTAAACTCTGCATTTTATAATGAGGAAGGTGAATCTCTGTAAAGATAAATAACCTGTCCAAATTTGTAAAGGTCTGAAGAAGCAGAGACAAGATTCAAACTCAGATCATCTTGTGTCAATTTACTCTTTCAGAGTACTAGTCAGCCTCTTATGAAATCAAAGACCTTTTTATTTAAAAACTTCAATGATAAAATGATAGAATTTTTAGATATTCCTGATCAGGAAGGCCTTTGTGTACACATTTAATCATACTCTATAGGTGCTTTCCTGAATTATCTATGGCTGAGCCAATTTTTTTTTGTCATTCCTAATGATTAATTTATCTCAGAATGAAGACAATCCTTTGTAGCATAACACTTGTCACTTAACAGTAAAAACTAAGTTATATTTTAAAAAATAGAAGTGACAAATCAACGTTTTCCCCAATTATGACATTTATCTACAGACAATTTCAGGGTGTAACTTTGTTTCTACTATACAGTATTACTCCATTCCAATGATTGCTTTTAATACAAACTCCCAGGACTTCCAGCCAAGATGGCGGCGTGGAGGCGCACAGCTGCTTGAGCTCCATGTTTTCTCTCAGGGCTTACTTCATGACAAGCCTCGAGTTAATGCTTGGCTGGAAAAGAAACCCACAAATAATCACCAATAGAAGACATCCTTGGAATTCGCCAGAGAAGGTCTGTGTTTGCTCGGGGGAGGGTAGAACAGACTGGGCACAGACTGAGGGCAGGCAAGCCAGAGTGAGACAGGCAGCTCACACAGCTCAGACCAGAGTGGGGAGGGGTATGATCTCTTCCGTTTCTGCGAAAAAGACTTTTACCCCAGTGTGGCTACTCCATCTTGGCAGCAAGCCAGGAGCAGTGGAGAGGGAGTAAACACCACAAGTGAAGAATAAAACCCCAGAAAGCCAGCATCTCTTGGAACCCAGCCACCCCTACCCTCACCCGGAGTGATTCAGCGTGTTCTCAGAGACTCAGAGCACAGATGTAGCACAGCCATCGCTATCCTGTTAGTGGTTTGCTACTGCCCTCCCCCCCAGTTTGTAGAGGAAGCCCATTAACACCATCCAGCCCCATCCCCCCAAAAAAATAGACAAATTGTTTCTCTTGTCAATTTGTTTTCTTTGAGTCCTGCTCTGACAAAATTAACAAAAAATTCAAAAGGGCTCTAACCATTGACAGCTTCTGAATGGAGAGAGAATAGACTTCAAATACTGAGGAGACTAAAACCAGATTGTCTCCAGAGGAATCCCCTAAGGAGGATATGAGCTGCTCCTCAATCCATAAGATTCTTATAGAAGAAATCAAAAAGGCTTTCACAAGAGAGCTAGAAGAGAAATGGGAAAAGGAAAAGGAAGCTTGGCAAGAGAGCCTGGAGAAGTCATTCCACACATTTAAAGACAGAGTGGATAAAGAACACAAATCATGGAGAAACAAAATTAGTGAGCTGGAAAAAGAAAACAGCTCTCTAAAAAATAAAATGGATGAAAAGGAAAAAAATTCCATAGAAGAAAAAAACACAATTGGACAATTACAAAAAGATATTTTAAAAATGAGTGAAGAAATTACATCATTGTAAATTAGACTCGAACAAGTAGAAATGAATGACTCAATGAGAAACCAAGAAGTAGTTAAGCAAAACCAGAAAAATGAAACAATTGAAAAGAATGTCAAGTACCTTATTAGAAAGACAACAGACCTGGAAAAGAGATCCAGGAGAGACAATTTGAGAATAATCGGACTCCCTGAAAAATGTGAGGAAAAAAAGAGCCTGGACATTATTTTCCAGGAAATTATCAAAGAGAACTGCCCAGACATTTTGGAAACAGAGGGTAAAATAGACATTGAAAAAAATTATTGATCACCTACTGAAAGGGACCCTAAAATCAAAATGCCAAGAAATATATTGGCTAAGTTCAAGAACCATCAGATGAAGGAAAAAATACTGGAAGCTGCTAGAAAAAAGCAATTCAAATATGGAAGAGCCACAATAAGGATAACCCAGGATCTAGCAGCGTCCACATTAAAAGAACAAAGGGCATGGAATATGATATTCCAAAAGGCTAAGGAACTTGGTATGCAGCCAAGAATAACTTACCCAGCAAAAATGAGCATCATTTTCCAGGGAAGAAGATGAACATTTAACAAAATAAATGAATTCCATCTATTCTTGATGAAAAAACCAGACCTACATAAAATGTTTGATCTTCAAATACAGAACTCAAGAGATTTCTAAAAAGGCAAAAAGAAATCTTGAGAACTATATTTCTGCCAAAAAAAATATGTAAAGAACACATGTATAATTTGTCCTAGAAACTAGAGGTGGAAAGGAAATTATATCATAAAAAAGGGTAAAGTGGTGGTACTACATCTCATGAAGAGGCAAAGGTAACCTATTATCTCTGAGAGAAAGAAAGGAGGGAGATGAACATAGTGTGTATCCATAAACATATCAGATTTATGGTGAAACTTCTTCCACTTCATTGAAAAGTGAGAGGGAAGGAGTAAGCTAAGGGGAAGGGAATACAGAAATTGTGAGGAAAAGGGGTAAAATAAGGGGAGGAATTTTAAGGTGGGGGAGGGAATACTAAAAAGGGAGGGCTGTGAAAAGCATGTGGTGTTTACAAGTTTAATACTAGGTAGGGGGGGCAAGAGGGAAGGAAAGGAGAAAAGCATAAGCAGGGGTTAACAGGATGGCATGCAATATAGAATTAGTCATTCTAACCATAAATGTGAATGGGGTAAACTCCCTCATAAAGAGGAAGCAGTTAGCAGACTGGATTAAAAGTCATAATCCTACTATATGTTGTTTACAGGAAACACACCTGAAACTGGGTGATACATTCAAACTAAAAGTAAAAGGGTGGAGCAGAATCTACTATACTTCAGGTAAAGGCAAAAAAGCAGGGGTAGCCATCCTCATCTCAGATCAAGCAAAAACAAAAATTGATCTAATTAAAAGAGATAAGGAAGGGCATTATATCCTGCTAAAGGGTAGCATCAATAATGAAGCAGTATCAATATTAAACATATATGCACAAAGTGGTGCAGCATCTAAATACTTAAAAGAGAAATTAAGAGAGCTGCAAGAAGAAATAGACAGCAAAACTATAATAGTGGGAGATCTCAACCTTGCACTCTTAGAATTAGATAAATCAAAGTACAAAATAAATGAGAAAGAAGTCAAATAGGTAAATAGAATACTAGAAAAGTTTGATATGATAGATCTTTGGCGAAAGCTAAATGGAGACAGAAAGGAATATACCTTCTTCTCAACAATTCAGGGAACCCATATAAGAATTGATCATATACTAGAGCATAAAAACCTCAAAATCAAATGCAGTAAGGCAGAAATAATAAATGCATATATATATATATATATATATATATATATATATATATATATATATATATATATAACATATATATACCGGTTATTAAGCTATAGATTCAAGAGATCATAGCCAGATGAAGGCCTCAGAGGAAGCGAGCTGGGTAGAGTTGACACTGCAAAGGTCAGTGGTCAAAGGTACTCTGTTGGGCCTAGGACAGACTAGTAATTGTAACTGCCAGGGAGGCATGTTACAAAGGAAAGCCAGGATTATATGAGCAAAATTACAAAACACTTGCCACAAAAATAAAGTCAGATTTAAATAATTGGAAAGACATTGAGTGCTCTTGGATAGGCTGAGTGAATATATTTAAGATGACAGTATTCCCTAAACTAATCTATTTATTTAGTGCTATACCAATCAGACTCCCAAGAAACTATTTTAATCACCTAGAAAAAATAACAACAGAATTCATATGGAACAACAAAAGGTCGAGAATTTCAAGGGAAGTAATGAAAAAAAATTAAATGAAGTGGTCTAGCTCTACCTGATCTAGAACTATATTATAAAGCAAAAGTCAGCAAAACCATTTGGTATTGGCTAAGAAATAGACTAGTTGATCAGTGGAATAGATTAGGTTCACAGGGCAAGATAGTGAATAAAAATAGCAATCTAGTGTTTGACAAACCCAAAGATCCCAAAATTTGGAATAAGAATTCATTATTTGACAAAAACTTCTGGGAAAACTGGAAATTAGTATGGCAGAAACCAGGCATGGACCCACATTTAACACCACATACTAAGATAAGATCAAAATGGGTCCAAGATTTAGGCATAAAGAACGAAATTACAAATAAATTAGAGGAACATAGGATAGTTTACCTTTCAGACCTGTGGAGGAGGAAGGAATTTGTGTCCAAAAGAGAACTAGAGACCATTATTGATCACAAAATAGAAAATTTTGATTACATCAAATTAAAAGTTTCTGCACAAACAAAACTAATGCAAACAAGATTATAAGGGAAGTAACAAATTGGGAAAACATTTTTACAGTTAAAGGTTCTGATGAAGGCCTCATCTACAATATATACAGAGAATTGACTTTAATTTATAAGAAATCAAGCCATTCTCTAATTGATAAATGGTCAAAGGATATGAACAGACAATTTTCAGATGATGAACTTAAAACTATTTCTACTCATATGAAAGAGTATTCCAAATCACTATTGATCAGAGAAATGCAAATTAAGACAACTCTGAGATATCATTAGACACCTGTCAGATTGGCTAAGATGATAGGAACAAATAATGATGAATGTTGCAGGTACTGTGGGAAAACTGGGACACTGATGCATTGTTGGTGGAGTTGTGAAAGAATACAACCATTCTGGATAGCAATCTGGAATTATGCCCCAAAAGTTATCAAAATGTGCATACCCTTTGATCCGGCAGTGCTACTACTGGGCTTATATCCCAAGGAAATACTAAAGAAAGGAAAGGGACCTGTATGTGCCAAAATGTTTGTGGCAGCCCTTTGTGTAGTGGCTAGAAAGTGGAAAATGAACGGATGCCCATCAATTGGAGAATGGTTGGGTAAATTATAGTATATGAATGTTATGGAATATTATAGGTCTGTAAGAAATGACCAACAGGATGAATACATATGGAGAGATTTACATCAACTGATGCTGAGTGAAATGAGCAGAACTAGGAGATCATTATACACTTCAACAATGATACTGTATGAGGATGTATTCTGATGGAAGTGGATATCTTCAACATAGAGAAGAGCTAATCCAATTCCAATTGAACAATGATGGACAGAATCAGCTACACCCAGAAAGGGAACACTGGGAAATGAGTGTAAACTGTTAGCATTTTTTGTTTTTCTCCCCAGATTATTTTTGCCTTCCGAATCCAATTCTTCGTTTGCAGCAACAACAACAAAATTCTGTTCTGCACATATATATTGTACCTAGGATATACTATAAGATATTTAATATGTGTGGGAATGCCTGCCATCTAGGGAAGGAGATGGAGGGAAAGAGAGGAAAAATTCAGAACAGAAGGGAGTATAAGGGATAATGATGTAAAAAAAAAATTACCTATGCATATGTACTGTCCAAAAAATGTTATAATTATAAAAATTAATTAAAAAATAAATTTTATTAAAATATACAAACTCCCAAGGGAAACATGTTTCAAAGCATTCTATATGAATTTTGATGGTTACCATCACAACTAAGAAGAATATAATTACTGCCAAAAATACTTATTTTTTGCCTGTGGTTGTTTCCTCTGTCTGATCTAATAAACAAAATCCCCAGGATATAATAGATGTCCTACAAGGAAAGTAAAGTATGCTAATTTACAAAATAATCACTGGATGAATAAATCGATAAAAATAAGGTACTCTAACACAGAAGGGATTAGATGAACACTGATAAAAAAAAAAGAAAAAGAAAAAAAGGGGGCATTTATCACATTTTTTGGGTCTCTTATCTAATTGATATTCTTGTGCTGCCATAGTAAAAGTTCTGGGCAGACTTGCAATTATGGTATTTTTAATTCAAACACAAAATTGCCTTTAGATGGAATTTTATAAATGTGGTTGTAGATTTGGATTTAGCAAATACAGCAAATACAAAAAAAGGTCACCTTAATTAAAATACTTAAACATCAGATATCCTTAAGAATAGGCAGATATGAAAAATTCTGGGGTTAATTTATGGATGAGTTTGCCAAAGATTTTTGTGATAGACTAACTCAGTTAACATTTAAAAAAAGATTTAATGAAAAACATTAGATCACCAATTGGCTACTAGAAAACATATTTCCATCTTCTTGCTTGATCTCTGACTCAGCTTATTTCTTTATTTCCTTACTAGTTATTTTAATCCCTATCTTCTCCTAAGTATTGGACTTTTCTTGTGGGTAAAAGTACTGTCTTTTACTCTTACATTTAGTCTTCTTCTTTTGTCTTTGTTGTTATCTCCATCCCCATTTTGCACATTCTATTTTCCTGTTTGTGAATTCCAATTAAACTTCCCAGATGTTCTGGTTTACTATGAATTCAACCAGTTAACACCCAAAGTACCACTGAGAGCAACACAAATATAACATTATATTCAATGACAAAGTATCTTTCTGATTGGGTGGTTCTTTCCAAATTAGTTGAATCATGTATTTGGATGTGGAGGGCTTTCAATGTCATCTTGCCCAGCCTTATTTTACAGAGTACTTTTAACCTTCCAATCTGGTGGATTTATTTAATCTTTATTCTCCTTGATTTCTCTGAAGAATTTCATGATATTGATTTTATCCTACAAATCATTTTTCCTTTGGTCTCAGAAACACTATATTCACCAGGTTCTTGTCCTATTTACAAACATTGTCTCTTTGTCTAAAAAATTAGATTAGACAAGACTAATCTATATTTGATTTGATTTAATTCATGATTAGAGGTGATTAACAAGGTAGATTGTCTCCTGGACCTCAAGGTCAAGTGACCTAATTCGGATACAATCCCCAAAAACAGTATGACCTTCTCTATGTTTTCTTATCAGGTAAAGTGAAAATAATAGCATCTACTTCTCAGGGTTATTGTGAGCATAATACGAAATACTTTTTTGCAAGCTTTTAATTTTATGAAAAGGTTAGATATTAAAATGTTGTTATTTTTGTTCTCTTCTCAAATCTTTACTATAGATGTTTTCTAAAGTCCTGTAGCATCCTTTTCTTTCTACCTTTCCTTGCAGTCTTAAACCTGCAATTTCAACTACCACCTTTGACCTCTGTAAAAAAAAGAACGAGGCATGCAAAATAAGTCTAAATAGCCCAAACTTCTTTTCTAAGTTCTCATTCTTTGCCCCCCCCCCTCTCTCTCTCTGATAATATGTCAACCTTGATGCCTCAATGGGACCTCAAACTCAACTTGTCTAAAATGGTGATTATAACCTTTAGTACTAAATCTGTTTTTCCTTCTGACCTCACTATTTTATCAACAAAATGCATACTATTTTTTATATTAGAGAGAGAGACAGGGAGAAAAAGAAAATAGAAAAGAAAAAACTTAGGAACAAAGGAACAGAAAGAAGAAAAGAAGTTCTGATCACATTATACTGTATCAGTTCCACAAATTTTTCTGTCTTTTCACATATTAAAGTAGTATTCTAAACACTTATTTATATGACCATTCTGCAATTAATAAGTATCACCTTAATTTCCTTTTTTTGTAATCACAAAAAAGATATGCTATAATTTTTAATTTGATCTCTTTTGGGCACAGGTGCATAATTGATAGTATTACAAAGTATCTGTTTACATAAAAATGTCAAAAAAACCCATATTTTAAAGCAAATAATTAGTTGAACATTTGTTTGATCACCTCCATGGTTGGTTAGTTAAGTGGAATGGTGCATAGAGCATTGAATTTGGAGTCATTAGCCATAGACACTTATTAGGAATGTGACTTGATTTAAATCACTAGGTCACTAAATATTTTTAGGTTTGGTTTTCTTATCTGTAAAATGGTGACAATAACAGCACTTATGTCTTAAGATTTTTGTGAAACCAAATAAGATTATTTTATAAAGCAGATATTAAAGCACCACATAAATGCTAAATTAAGGCTAGCTGTTGATTTGTGCTAAACAGTAAATCTCAAACTTGTTCTTATCCAATATTACATGCACATTCTATCTGACAAAATAAAACAGGATCATTAAATAATGTGAAAATAAATTGGTGATTTGAATAATACAACAAAGTGGAAAGGTTTATATTTTAAAGAAGTCAGTCTAATGTTACCAATTTAGTGAAATTATTAGAATTATGAAATTTCAATAACTCTATTTTTGTTAGCTTTAGATTGAAGTTTTTGCCTCTATCTTTGAATCATCTCTTCCATCCCCATATCCATCTTTTCTCCTCCTATTTGTATACTATATAGGATTTAGAGAGTGAATCACCAAAACCTAAGAATAAATCATTACTATTTGTCTTAGAAAAGTCACATATGCGCTAAGTATGTGTGTGTATGAGAAGAGATGAATGGCGGTAGTAAATAATATTCATGCTTTGGATGAAATCGCTTCATTAGGTATACTATTATTTATATTACATTATATTCCATTCTATGTGTTAGGACATTTGGAGTAGTCATGAGAGAAAGAAAAATGTGCTTTCTGCTTCTTGACTTTAAGGATGCATCAGGGATTGATTGTATTTCAGATGGTGGGAAGAAGAATATGAGGAATGAGATTAAAGATGTGTGCAAAAATATGCATTTGCACATCTGCAAATATATATATATATATATATATATATATATATATATACACACACACACACACACATATATATTTTCACATGTGCAAAAATATTTTCCCTAAGAAAAGAAATTTCAAAACCTTTCCATATATTCCAGATGGCAAATAGTCACTCAAAGTGTTTCTACATCCCTCCTTACTAGACGATTTCTATGTCTGATCCCAGCCATTAATTTCACTGTAAAAATCAAGAAAATGTACAATTCCAAATTTCTTTTTTTTCTAGGTTTATTTGGGCAAGTTACCTTGTCAATCTCCTTTAGTTAAACAATTGGTAAAGAGTTTACTTTTATGAAGTTGTACATGGTAACTAGTAATTGGTGAATTGCAATAAAGTTTCATAAAGAATATAGTTATTTATTGCTATTTTAATGGATTAGTGAGAGCTTTTTACAGGAGGGAAGATTTAAAAACCTGAATTGAGAACTTAATAGCTATGATATTGCCAACTACATCAGTGTAATCATCCTGTGGGTGTACTTTATAGTCCCTGCATGTGGATTATCTGCCTTGATGATGAAAATAAAGATACTGCAAATGTAAAGCTAAATAGGTTTTACCTGCTGGGAAAGATATTATTATTGATGAACAGTTGGGACCATGTTTGTACTAGATGGCCTTTCTCCCTATTCCTTAAAGGTAATAAAATCTAAAGAATGAAGAACATTTAGATTATTCACTTTAATAAGCCAGTGAAGTAGGTGGCTCATTTTGTATTCATGTAAAGCTGGAACATTGTACCTTGTTTAATTATGCACGCCTTCTCCAAAATATATCCTATTTTTGTCTTATACTAAGGCAAATGCAATTTACATAAGTTTTATGATCATTTTGATTAGCATAATTTAGAGTAATAGGAGTGTGAAAATACAGGTTTCATTAATAGAGAGGATCATTAAAATGTTCTGTGTAATGAGGTCTAATTAGATAGAGGGGAAAAAAAACCCCGAATCTACCAAAGAGCTAAATACCAGAAGGCAAAGTATTAGTTATCATTCTCCCCCCTCCCCGGCCCCTATACATACAAATACACTTAAAAAAGCCAACCAAACAGCCAGGATGTGTGAAAAATGGAAGAGCTATAGACATTTCTATATTTCCTTAAAGTGGTAGAAATGAATTTTTGGTGTGGAGGGGGAAGAGAAGTGCAGAAAAACCAATGGTTTCAGATATTATAGCCATGTCAACATGCCCAGGGCAGATTTTCCCCTTGCCTCCAATATATGACTGTGTCAAAGACTAATCTTACTTCAAAGATGCAGAAAAAGTATTCTGTTTTTTGAAGCCAGGAAAACAATGAGTTCATTCACTTTAGCAAAAAAATCATTTCAACAGAAATGTTAATTTTTCTTTCTATCCTCTAGTTTCAAAATGTTCAACTACTTATCAAAAAAGTAAGTTACCAATTACAGAGATGAGCCAATAAAGTAAAAAAAAAATGTGATTTGCTTAAGGTTCTCTGAGTTTTGTTTAATGAAGTATCTATAAAATGTTTGTTCCAACCTGAAGTTTAGATTTGTGATGTGTTTCAGGAAAACCTATAAGTAAAAACATCAGGGCTCTTTTCTCATTGTCATATAATAAGGCCCAATTGTATCTTCTCTTTAATATCTCCTCCAGATTAATAAAGATAGACAACAGGAAAGGAAAAAAACACATTTTGACAAAAGTTTATTCTGGTTGAGAATCATGCACAAACAGTATTAATCATTTTTCAAAGTTTTGAAAGAATATGATTTTGTATTCTGAGAAGATTAAAAAGTTTTGAAAACATTCTACCTTGTTTGGCCTAGAACTTCCCCTCTCAGTCAATATCATGTATCTTCAGGGAGCTGAAACTCTGTAATTTTGACAGCTAATCAAGAAGCATCTGGATGTAAAACTCTGACTAATGCAGAACATGCTACTTTAAAACAAAGCATGCAGCCCAGTATTTGCTAGTTAATTACTTTTTTCTATGCAGTCACATAAAGGGTACTGAAGAGAAAATATTAACTTAAAACTCTGGAGCCTTTTTTTCATTATTATGATAAAGAAACAAGTTCCATTTTGGAATTTCTATATATATACCCCATTTAGATCACTATCCTTGGATCACATAATAAACAAATAAGCTGGCACATTTGAGACTTTATAGATTAGTGATCTCTGTCTGGTATTGATTACATTGCAATGCTGTTCTCTTTCATGTTCTTTTATAAATAGTCCTAGAGATCCACCCAACATATTGAAGACTTCTTGAAATATTATGAAGATATAAACAAAGCAAAAGTAAATATCAAGTGTCTACTATGTGCCAGGCACAGAGGTTACAAAATGTAAAAGATATATATACAATGCTTGACATAATGGAGATTGTATTGTAATGGAAAATGCTATATATTTACAGACAAATAAAGTGTATGTATATATAGATATATACATATAGCTCTAGAACTATATAAGCACACACACATACTTATATAGATCCATATTTGTTTTTGGGAAGTACCCATAGTTGGGCAGATGAAGAAAGATGTTTTGAAGGCAGTGACCTTTGGACAGAGCTTTGAAAGGACTCAGGAATTTAAATCTGTTTCCATTATGGGATAGGCCAGAATGATTTTCTTATCCTATGTATGCTTTATAGTTTCTTTTATTCCATTTCTTATGGATAAATAATCATAGGAAAATGCTTTTACCTGCTTTTAATTGCTTTATATCTTTTTTGCACTTTTTAGATTGCCTGAAATTGTTGATTGTTGGAGCATCATCTTTATGATTTTTAGCCATATGGCATTATTGGGATAGCAGGATATTAAAATTATTGTCTTTTTTGTTTTTCATTGACCTCTTTATTTTTCCTCAATTAACTGTAAAACATTTTTTTAACATAAAAAAAACCATTGTGTTCCAGATTCTCTCTTCCTCCCTCCCATCTCTACCACAATGAAAAAACACATGTGAAGCTATGCAAAACATTTACATAAAAGTAATATTTTGAAAGAAACCCTAAACCTTTCCCCCAAAAAAAATCTTCAAGAAAAATAAATTTAAAATCATGCCTCAATTTGTATTCAGAAATAATCAGTTTTTTTCTCTTTGTTTGGATAGCATTTTTCAACATTAAGTCCTTCAGAGTAATGTGAGATCATTTATTGCTGAGAATAGCAAAGTCATTCACAGCTGATCATCCTACAATATTGCTATTACTTTGTCCATAGTATATTTCAGTTTTCATGAACTCATGGGAGGCTTTCCAGATTGTTCTGAGAGCATCCTGCTCATCATTTACAATAGACTGCAATTTATTCAGCCATTCCTCAATTGATGGGCATCCTCTCAATTTTCAATTACTTTTCCTGAGAAAAGAACTATTATAAATATTTGTGTACATATAGGTTTTTTAAATGGGAAAAAAAACTCTTTGGGGATACAAGCCCAGTAGTGGTATAGTTAAAGTGTATGTATGATTTTTATAATCCTTTGGGCATAGTTCCAAATTGCTCGATAGAATGGTTGAATTGGTTTACAATTCCACCAATGATGCATTCATGTCTTATTTTCCCCACATTTCCTCCAACATTTGTTATTTTCCCTTTTCTGGCCCATTAGTCAATCTCATAGATATGAAGTAGTACCTCATAATTGCTTTAATTTGCATTTTTTCCAATCAATAGTGAATTATAAACTTTTTTTTTCACGTGGCTATAAATAGCTTGATTAGTTCATCTGAAAATTATTTATATCTTTTGATCATTTATTAATTGGAGAATGATTTATTTTATAAATACTTTAGATTAAGTTCCTTATATGTTTGATAAAGGAAATCTTCATTAGCCAAACTTGTTTCAAAATTCTTTTCACAATTTCTATTACTGACTATTTCCCTCTGCTTATTATATTCTCTCTCTCTCTCTCTCTCTCTCTCTCTCTCTCTCTCTCTCTCTCTCTCTCTCTCTCTCTCTCTCTCTCTCTCTCTCTCTCTCTCTCTTTCTCTTTCTCTCTCTCCTTTCATCCTGTTCCTCCTCCAAAGTGTTTTGCTTGTGCCTATTCTCTCCTCCAATATGCCCTCTCTTCTATCATCATCCTCCTATTATCATATCCTTTTCCCCTACTACTTTCCTGCAGGGTAAGATAGATTTTACCCATATTAAGTGCACATGTTATTTCCTCTTTGAACCAAGTCTGATGAGAGTATGGTTCATTCATTTCTCCTTCTATCCTACTATTATCTCCCCTGTAAAAACTTTTCCTTGCCTACAATGCAGCAGATAATTTATTCCATTCCACCTTTCCCTTTCCCTTTCCCTTTCTCACCCCCCAATTTTATTATTTTATTTTTTAGATATTATTCCTTCATATTCAATTTACAACTGTTGTTCATAAGTCTCCTATGATTTCCCTTTCCTGATTACCCTCTTATATTTCACCTGAACCCTATATTTGAAAGTCAAATTTTCTATTAGCTTTGGTCTTTTCATCAAAAATACTTGAAAATCTTCTATTTCATTGAACATCCACATTTTCCTCTGAAGGATTATTTTCAGTTTTGCTCCTGACTGTGGCTGTACTATGTCTGAATTGTTTCCTTCTGGATGTTTGCAATATTTTCTCCTTGACCTGGTAGTCTCACAATTTAGCTATAATATTCCTGGAAGTTTTAATTTTGGGGTCTCTTTCAGGAGGTGATAAATGGATTTTTTCCCATTTTTAACTTATCCTGTTTCTAGAATATCAGGATATTTTCCTTGATAATTACTTCAAAGATGATATGTAGACTCTTTTTTTTTGTATCATGTCTTTCAAGCTGACCAATAATTTTAAAATTATCTCTCCTGACTGCTCATGGTTTCTTACAATATAATAATATTTTATTACAACAACATAGCACAATTTGTTCAGCCATTCCCCAATTGATGGGCATCCCCTCAGTTTCTAACCCTTTGCCATCAGAGAAGTAGAAGTGAATATATCTATTTAAGTAATGCAATTTTTGCTTTTTCATGAACAATTTCTAATAGAAACACTTCTCTCTACTTTTAAGAAAGTATTATTGTATCTGATGCAAACATATGAAGTGAACTTTTCTTAGTAATTTTTCTGATATATTCCTGAAAGGGCTCCATCTTATTTTAAATGATAATGTTTTGCCAGTTCCAATAGAAGCATGCAGATTTTTCCTTTTATTTTGAAGAACAAGGGCATTATGTGCTGGTCTTAACTTGTTATCTGAATTGAAATTAATATCTTTGATATCTGACTAAATTCTAAGGACTTCATAATGCTATTTCAACCACATTCGTGTTTGAAGGAACAAATTGTTCTTATTTGTCCATTCCAGGGAAATCTGCATGTTTGAAATAGACACCCCACTAACTCACCAACAAATTTGAGGCTTCTTGGTTTTCCTCAACCTCATTTAGTCCATCGGGGGAGTTAGTTTTATTGAGTTGTGGTCATTGTGCTTGCTTTTTTGAAGTTACATGTGAGAATTGGGTGAAGATTGACATCACTTATGGTTGAGTAGTTCTGGAAAGGGCTCAGCAAGCCCTCATGCCAGTATTCTAGTCTTCCCTAAACATTCAATACATTCTATAACTTAAATCCTAAAGACCCAATGTAGAAGTAAGATTACAATTAATCAAAAAGCTCTAAGGGGTATAATATATAGAACCTGGTCTTTATAAAATAAAATATAAAGTTCAGAGCAGAAGTGTTTCTGATTGCTAAGGGTCTGCTATTACTGACACTAATTTGATTGCTATTTGAAAATATCAGTGTCCTCCTCATTATATATAATAAAGCACATTCTAATGTTAATTGCATAGTCTTGTTTTTGTTATTTCATTTCTCCATTTTGCATCACCAGGGTTTATATTATACTAAGTTCTCCTTTGATTCAAAAAAAGGTAAGGGCCATTCCAAGTATGTAAAGAGCTGTGTGTAGGAAAATAATAGGAGATAAATTAGTAAATCAGTTAATAAATATCTATTAACCCCCTATGTACCAGGCACTGTGTTAAGCATTGGGTTTTACCAAAAAAAAAAAAAAAAGAAAGAAAAAAAAAGGCAAGAGAGAAACCCTGTCCTCAGAGAGCTTTTGGTTGAATGAGGAAAAACAACATGGAAACCACTGTGCACAAAAATAAAAGTTATATATAGGATAAATTGGAAATAATCAATAAAACAAAAGACTTTAAAATTAAATGAGATAAGAAAAGGTTTCTTGTAGAAGATAAAATTTTAATTGTTATTTGAAGTAAACTAGGGAGGGTGGGTGATAGAAAGGTGGAGGAAGAGCATTTTATGTATAGAAGATAGCCAGTGAAAATTCCTGGAGTGGTAAGATGGATTGTCTTGTTCAAGGAACAGTAAAGAGGTCAATGTCACTATATCACATGGGGAGAAAGGAGGTTAAGATAGAAAGTAATTGAAAAAGAAGAAAGATGAAAATAGTTTATAACATGTTTTGAACATGAAATTAAGGATTTTATATTTGATCTAGTAAGTGATAGGGAGTTATTGAAATTTATTTGGTAGAGAAATGATATGTTAAGATTTGAGCTTAAGGAAGTTCACTTATACTTTTAGTTAAGAAATTAGTAAAAATGACACAAAGATAAGAATAGAACTCTGGAGCATTTCACTATAGACTTTATATATAAATATTAACAAATTCTACTTTGATTTGGTCATTTAACAAGCTTATTTAATTTAATTATCATCTAGTCCACCTCTCTATCTTAACCACAAAGATAACAGCTGAGGAGATCCTTAAGTGCTTTCTCTCTTCTTTCCTCTCCCTGCAACCCCAGTCCAACATAGAAGATCAAGTCTAGCTAATCCACCTAAATATGTAAAATTATTTTCAGATTATTTCCATTCTAGCTAGGTAGTAAAAAATGACTAGAGTCATTTTTAGATTCTAGAACAGTTCTAAAATAAGTTTCTGTCATTTCAATAAGATTATGAAATATTTGAATAGAATAAGAAAATGTCCTCAAGTTATAAATATGGAATAAGAAATTTCCATTTGAACACCAGTGCTTGTTGATTCTCCTACACAGTATGCTTTTTCTCATTTTCCAGGATGTTTTGTGACTTTTAAAGAGGAGCCCTGTTCCTGGGAATAAAGGTTGCTGCCCTATACTTCTTGGATTGACGTACAGGGGCATTGCCCCTGTCCTGTAATCCTGGGATCTCTAGAGCTGGTGGCTCCCCTCCTACCTGGGCATGGTCATGCCTACTCTAAGGATATTTGGATTTAGATGCTCAACTGCAGCACAAAGCTCTTCAAGCCTGAATGTTCCTGCTTTGCTGGGATCTTGGAGGAATCAAAGCTGGCCTGCTCTACTGCTGGCCTTCTGTGCATGGGCTGTGAGTCCTTGATTGATAACTTACTCTGAGATTTCTGGCCTTCTTATATCTTGCCTGAACACCATCTACTCTGATATGGGATTCCCTTTTACTTGAGTGACTCATACCTTTCCTAAAATCTTTCTAAGTTCTGTTGAGCTGGAAAACTGCCTCACCCCATCATTTCATGGGTCCTATTGCTCCAGAATTCATCTTGAGAAATTTTTAAAGTTGTTTGGAGGGGATATGGGGACAATTCAGACAAGTTTTCTTTACCTAAAACATGTTTTTAAGCTCATCTAAAGGTTCAATTTGTCTTTGAAATATTTTTCATTCAGCCAACACCAAAACACATTTGCCAACTGCAAATTTTCTTATCCTATAAACCAGAAGAATGTTAAGGGAAATTTAAATCATATGGTTATTAATCATTTCTATACTCAGCCCAGCAAAATGTGCTTCCTTATGGGCCACTTAATGTCTGAAAGAAATATGAACTATATTTCTTTGAAACAGGAAGGCACCTTTGCCAGAATTAGATAAAGGGAAGGAGAAAGGAACAAACAACTTTGAAAAAATTAACAATGCTTATCAATAAGATGACCAAAAACAGTTCTTCAAAGGAGAAAAATATTATCTACTTCCTAAAATGCAGGGATACATTCAGGATGCAGAAGAAAAGGTAAATCTCTGGAAATAACTGATGTGAGAATTTGTATTTATTGATTATGTATACCTATTAGAAAAATTTCATACTTCTTTTTTTCCCAGTAAGTAGAAGAGATAGGAGGGAAATAAATTCTTGTTAATAAAAAAATAAATTTTATTCATTTTTTTAAAAAAGAAAGAATAGTGGTAGAAGTAATAAAAGTCAGAATGGACCAATACTTTTCAGAACAATAAAAGTTTTTGTTTTAGTTTATGACAATCAAAAAAAAAAAGGGAAAAAAAGAAAGTAGCACTACTTATGGCAAATGATGTGATTATTATAAAATATGTTTAAAGAAAGAAAAACTATGAAACACTTCTATTGTTTTCTTTTCTCCATCAATCTTCCTTATGTAAAGAATATAACAAAAACTTATAAGTTGGAAATTGAAAGAGTATAAGTAAATATAATAAGATGAACGCAAATCTGGATAATTATATGGGAATAGAAAATCATTTTGTCAATTACTTCTATGCTACCTTTGTGTTCAAGATGGAGAGGTCACCCAGATGGTAGCATAATTAATTGAACTTGTTAAATGACCAAATAAAAATGCTATTTATTAATGGATTGATGTACTTGGAGATGTTGGGTATAATGAAGTTCTCCAGAGATCAATTCTTATCTTTGTGTTATTTATCATTTTTATCAATTTCCTAGATAAACATATACATATATATCTATCAAATTCATATATGATATGAAGCTGGAAATAGTATAATAAAGATCCTTCCCTCCCAAATTTTCATAAGGTAGAATTTAAATTTAAATTTGAAATTTCATATGAAATTTTATAGAGATATTCTTCATTTAGCTTTAAGTTAAAGTCATTTGGTATCAAGTTGAAAACTATGAGATCAGGAGGGAAGTATGACCAGATAAAATAAAATATATGAGGCTTTTAATGAATGGGAAACTTTATCAGAATATATATATATATATATAGATAGATATCTATCTATCTATCTATCTATCTATATATATATATCTTATTTATTGGAAAGACTGTGCGTGGTTAGTCTGGAGACCATGCTAAAAAGAACAATCAAAGTGATACAGGGATTGTTGACTATACCACTAAGAAGAGTTTGTTGGTTGAAAAATGTAGATGATTATTTTGGAAAAGAGGCAACAAGAAGGAGACAAGTGATTTAGAGTATTTAAAAGAAAAGCAAGAGAGATAGAGAAAAACAGAGAGAACAGAGACAGAAAGAATAGAGAGGAGAGAGAAAGAGGGGAGAGAGAGAGAGAGAGGAGAGAGAGAGAGAGAGAGAGAGAGAGAGAGAGAGAGAGAGAGAGAGAGAGAGAGAGAGAGAGAATTAAATATTCTAAGAGGTAGAAGAGATGCTTTCTACACATGAGGGAAGAACACTGCAAAGGCCAAAGGAGAAAGATTATTCTGTATGAGGAATAGTAATGAGCTACTATTGTGCTATAAGAAATGAGCAAATTGATTTTAGAAAACAAAGGAAAAAAAAACAAAAACCTTTCAAGTCTTATATGAACTGACACATATGACAGAAGCAGAACATTGTACATAGAACAGCAATATTGTATAATTTTCAACTGTGAATTTCTTAGTTATTTTCAATGATAAATTGATCTTAAGACAATTCAGAAGGACTCATGATAAAAAAATGCTATCCGTTCCAGAGAAAGAACTGATGAAGTTTGATAACAGAGTGGAGTGTGTGTGTGTGTGTTTGTGTGTGTGCGTGTGTGTGTGTTTATGTATGTTATATTCTCTTACAATGTTAATAATTTGGAAATATGTTTTACATGATTGCACATGCATAAATTGTATCAAATTGTTTACAGTTTCCAGAAGGGAATGGGGGGAAAGGCAGAAGAGAATTTGTAACTCAAAACTTTTTTAAAAGTCAATGTTAAAAATTGTTACACTTAATTAGAAAAAAATAAAATGCTATTAATAATAAAAATTCTTACTCCAATTTTATAATAATGCTGTTTAGATTTACTCCTAAATAAGGTTGATCCCCATGCACTACTCTACCTAATCTCCTAACTCATAGTATCATAGATCACCTCCTTCCTCTCCTAATAACCTATTTGTTTAGGATTTCTCAACATTTGGGGAAATAAATATTGAAACTTACTTTCTGGAAAATTGTATCCCATGTCCTAAAGGATAGAAGGAGAAATATAATCCATTATTTTTTTCTCTGTGTACTTTTTTCCTTTAAAGTTCTAAAGTCTCTATAAATGCTTTTTATTATGGCTGAATAAAGTAGGGGCAATTATTGGCCTCTCCTTCAAGCTTCCCTGATGGCCCAGATCCTCAGTTGGACAGAACAAATAATGTAATTGAATCTGATTATCTTAGCATACTATTGAAAGCCATGCTGAGTTTGTCTATATGAAAGCAAAACTCCATTTCAAGGATGAACAGGCAGGTAACTTCTCTAGCTACATGTCAAAATCTCAGTGTTCAATGCTTAGCACCAGACCAAAAATATTTCAAACAGAGAGAAATAAAAGCTTCCATGACTCCCTGGAAACCTAAAGCAAGCATAGACAAAAGGTCTTATTACCATTGAGCTGGGCAGAAGAGAATGAGTATCAGTAGAAGCAAATAAACAAACAACTCTTTCCACCCAGTGAATTGAAAGAGGAAAAAGTGTGAAAGAAAGTTGTCTGAAGTTCTTCAAGAATCAGCTGAAGCTCAGCCTGCAGCAATGGAGACAGCTGGGAAACTATTGCAGCTAACAGAACCTGCTGGCAAAATGCATTAGGAATGGGTTACTTCATTCTTAATAAGGTCGACATGTTTTGAGAAGAATTGAAAAGACAGAGCCCAAAGCAATGCCAGTATCACTAGACTTCAGCACCATGCACCATTCACAATCATTGTGGCAGAAGAAAATAGTTACAGGGTGGTTTATTTAGTCCAATCAACTTCATAGTTTCTAGCACAGTTGGGGAGATCACCTTTATTTGCAACTTATTTTCAGTGAAGAATTGTAAAGATAGCTGACTAGGGCAAGAAATACATTTGGAAAGAGTATTGTTACAAAGCATGAATGGGCCATTTGACAATAATGGTTGTCCAAAGAGAATGTTTAGAAGATAGTAAAAAATTAACTTTTTTTTTTCCTCAAAGACACATATTCTCTATAGCAACTGAGCAGTGAAAACTTGATAGGAAAGGAAAAGTAAAAAGAATAGGAATAAAATAAAATTGGAAATATTATTTTCTCCTCTTCCCTTCCTCCTCTTAATCCACTTCTTTTACTTCTATTTAAAAATATTTTTAAAAAATATTTTTAACACACATATTGCTTTATGAATCATGTTGGGAGAGAAAAATAAGAGCAAAAGGGAAAAACTATGAGTTAAAGAAAACAGAAAAAAAAAGAAGTGAACATAGTATGCGTTGAGTTACATTTAGTTTCTTCAGTTCTTTTTCTGGATGCAGATGGCATTTTCTGCCCAAAGTCTATTCAGATTGCTGAATCACTGAAATACTGAGAAAAACCATGTCTTTTGTAGTTGATCATCACACATTTTTGCTGTTATTGTATACAATGTATTCCTGATTCTGCTTGTTTCACTTAGCATTGGTTAATGTAAATCTCTCCAGGCCTTTCTAAAATCAGCTTGTTCATCATTTTTTAGAGAACAATAATATTCCATTGTCTTCATATATCCCAACTTGCTCAGCCATTCCCCAATTGATGAGCATCTACTCATTTTCCAATTTTTTTACTACCAAAAAAGAGTTGCTACAAACATTTTTGCATCCAAGGGTACACATAATTTGATAGCTCTTTGGGCATAGTTCCAGATTGTTCTCCAAAATGGCGGATCATTTCACAACTCCACCAACAATGCATCAGTATCCCAGTTTTCCCACATCCCCTCCAACATTCATCATTATCTTTTCCTATCATCTTAGCCAATCTGAGAGATGTGAGGTGGTATCTCAGAGTTCTTTAATTTGCAGTTCACTAATCAATAGTGATTTAGAGCATTTTTTCATATAAGTACAGATGGCTTTAATTTGAAAATTGTCTATTGACAAAGCCTTTGACCACTTATGAATTGGGGAATAACTTGTATTCTTATAAATTTCACACTGTGCTTTATATATTTTAGAAATGAAGCCTTTATCAGAAATACAGGCTGTAAAAGTATTTTTTCTAGCTTTGTGCTTCCCTTTTAATTTTGTTTCTGTCCTTAGTAGAGACTCCTTTACTCACCCCACCCATTACCTCATCTCCTATCTCCCTATCTTCTCTTGGTAGTGTTTTTTTTTCTTTTTACACTCTTTATCTACTACATTTTTTAAATATCATACTTTCTTCCATTCTCTTACCTGTTCTCCTAGTGTTTCTGATCTCTCTTCTGTCCTGCCCCTTCCTCTTCTTTCTTCTTTCTCCTACTTTTTTATAGTGTTAGATAATTTCCATATCCTACCAAATGATTAAGTTATTCTATCTTAGAGCCAAAACAGGTAAGATCAAGCTTCAGACAATGCTTATCCTCCTCCCTTCTTTCCATCAATTGTAATAGGTATTTTGCATCTCTTCATGTGATCTGATTGTTTCCTTTTATTCCCCTTTTTTCTTTTTCAGAACAGACATTTTCCCACCCCATAATGTCTTTTTTCTTTGATATAATCATATCAGAAATCATTCACAACCACATCCTTAGTCCATGTGATGCCCCCTCTGCCTGTCTCACTAATAGAGACAATTCTCAAGAGTTACAGATATATTTTCCCAGCCAGGGATGTAAACAGTTTAACCTTCAAATAACATATATTTTCCTTCTGTTTACCTTTCATGCTTCTCTTGAGTCCTATATTTGTAGATTAAAATTTATGTTTAGTTCTGTTTTTTTTAAATAAAAATGATTAAAAGTTTCTAAGTTCATTGAAGATTCATCTCTTCCCCTAAAAAATGATGCTCAGCCACACTGAGTAGTTAATTCTCAGTTGCAACCATAAGTCCTTTGCCCTCTGGAATATGGTATTCCAGGCCCTCTGATCCTTTTTTGTAAAAACTTCCAGATCCTGGGTAATCCTGACTGTTGCTCCTTGATATTTGTCTGGCAGCTTACAATATTTTTTCCTTGAGATTGTAGTTTTGGAGTTTTGTAGCATTGTTACTTGGGGTTTTCCTTGTGGGATCTCTTTCTGAAGGATGAGTATTTCCATCTCTGTTTCTAAAATGTCAAGGAAGTTTTCCTTAATGATCTCTTGGAAAAGGCTATTCAGTCTCTTTTTTTGGTCATGGCCTTTAGGTACACAATAATTTTAAAATTGTCTCTTCTGGATCTATTTTCCAGGTCAGCTGTTTTTTCCAATGAGGTATTTCACATTTTCTTCCATTTTAATTCTTTTTTATTTTAATTAATTCTTGTTCTCTCATTAACTTCCATTTGCCCCATTCTAGCTTTTAATGTGTGATTTTCTTCAGTTAGTTTTTGTATCCCTTTTTCCATATGGTTAATATTTTTGAAGGTGATTGTTTTTCAGTGGATTTTTTTTTTTTTTTTTTGTATTTGGTCAATCGTATTTTTTAAATAGTCATTTTCTTTGGTCAGTTTTTTCCTTCCTTTTCCAAGCTGTTGACTCTCTCATGAATACCTTTCATTTCTTTCCTTATATTTTCTTCTATCTCTCTTATTTGTCTTTTAAAGTAAGTTATGAGAACTTCCAAGAAGCCTCTTTGGTTTTGAGACTAATTCTTATACTTTGAGATTTCCTCTGTGGACATTTTGTCCTCATACAAGGTGGTGTTTTGGTCTTCCCTGCTCAAAGTTTTTTTTTGTTTCTTGGTTCCTTTCCCTTTCTTTTGGTATTTTCTCTCTTTTTACTTTAATGGTTGAGCTCTGCCCTTAGGGTAAAGAGGACCCTGTCCCATGCTTCCTGTGCAGCTCTGAGTCTTGGTTTTAAGTACAGGAGTCCCTTGTGTTTGAAGGGGGTAGCTTTGCCTACTTTTATCAGGAAGCATCCTGCTTTCCCAGAATTTGCCTTCTGAATTGGAACTGGAGGCTGCCTCACTGATCTGCTTCTTTAATGATCCAGGCCTGAAGGTCTTATTTGTTGACTTGCTGTCATCAAGATCCTCTCACTGGGGTCTGTCTGAGCTGGCCTGGACACTCTTTTCACCTCAGTGAGACTGACCTTTCTTGAAGCTGGAGAGTGATTTCATTCAGTAAGACTCTGTTGGTTTCATGTGCTTTTCTAGAGAAAGTGGGAGAATTTGAGCAGTTTCCTGACTTTACTCCATAATTATGGCCAAAGAATTGCATAATTGTCTATAACCTTTGCCCCAGCAATGCCACTATTTTATCTGTTTCCCAAGATAATTATCAAAAATGAAAAGGAACCTAGATGTTCTAAAATAATTATAGCAGCTCTATTTCTGGTGGCATTGAGTTAGAAATTGCAGGGATGCCTGTTCACTGGAGAATAGCTAACCAAATTATGGCATATGTTCATGATGAAATATTACTCTGCTGTAAGAAATGATAAGCTTAATGATTTTAGAAAAGTGTGGGGAGGACTTCACAAAATGGTAAAGAAAAAATGATCAGAACCAAAAGAACTTTATATATAGTAACAGCAGTACAGTTTTAAGGACAACTTTAAGCAACTAAGTAATTCTGGAAAAAAAATAAAAGAAAATGTTAAACATTTCATTTGAAAAACAACAGACTTGTAAAATAGAATAAGGAGAGATTATTTAAGAATAATTGAGCTACCTGAAAGCCATGATAGAAAAATAGCTTATATATTATATTTTAAGAAAATTTTGAGAGGCAAGATGGCAAAGATTATATAAGATTTTGCCTGAGCACTTCCTGGTTTCTCTGAGAATCAATACCAAATCAAGCCTCTGAATAGATTTTGGAGTGATAGAACCCAAAAGCATTTATAGTGTAACAAATTTCCAGCAGAAGATATCTTTAGGAAGTCTGTTTCAGTTGGGCAGGGGGGATGCAGTCCTGTGCAAGTGAAGGGCAGAGAAGTCCAGAGTGATTCTAGTGGGAGGTTCTTAAAATATAGAAGTGTTGGCTACTTTGTCCTGGTTCAGAGGCCAGTGGATCAGAAACCTAGCTGTGAGACCTCCAATACACTCCAATACAACTACAGAAGGCAAATAGTGAGCCCCTGAATCCCAGCATAAGAAGCACAACTTGGTCATGCCCATTCAGCATGGAAAAGAAGCCAGCAGCACTGGCCTCAGGTCAATGTAAAATCCCTGTTGCCCTGTAGAGGAAGCTCAAGACTTTCTCCTCTTTGCCCTAGGAGTAGAGCTTGAATTTAAAAATGAGCAAAAAAAAAAAGAAAAAAAAAAAGAAAAAAAAAAAAAAAAAAAAAAAGCTCTGACCATAGACATCTATTATAAAGACAGGGAAGAATAGACTTCAAATCCTGAGAACATTAAAGGCAAAACATCTCCAGATGAAAACTCAAAGGTAAATATGAACTGGTCTTCAATTGAAAAGGCGCTTTTGGAAGAATTAAAAAAATATTAGAAAAGAGTTAGAAGAAAAAGGGTAAAGGGCTTTGAAAAAGGAAACAGAATTTTTTTTTGAAGAAAATAACTCCTTAAAAATAGTTTTGGTGAAATGGAAAAAGGAAACAACTCCTTGAAAAACATAATTGGTGAAATGGAAAAAGAGAACAATTCCCTAAAAAACAGAATTGGTGGAATGAAAAAAATCTAATGAACAAAACAACTAATTTAAAAGTTCAATTAGCCAAATGTGAAAGGAGGCAAAAAAGCCAATTGGAGAAAATAATTCACCAAGAATTAAAATTGAACAAATAGAAGTAAATGACTCAATGACACATCAAGAATTAGTCAAACAAAATTTTAAAAATGGAAAAATAGAAGAAAATGTAAAATACCTAATTGGAAAAGCATCTGACTTGAAAAACAGATTCAAGAAAGAAAATCTAAGAATTATTGGACTACCTAAAAACCATGATTAAAAAAAAAAAGAAAGCCTGGACAACATCTTTCAAGAAATCTTCAAGGAAACTAACTTGATATCCTAAAACTAAAAGGTAAAATAGCCATTGAAAGAATCCACTAAACACCTTCTGAAAGAGACCCCAAGATGAAAACTCTGAGGAATATTGTTGCTAAATCCCAAAATTATTAGCTCAAGAATAATATACTGCAAAGTCAGAAAGAAACAATTCAAATATTGAGAGCCACAATCAGAATTACTCAGAATCTAGCAGCTTCTAGTATAAATGATTGAAAGAGCCTGGATTATTATATTCTAGAGGGTAAAGAAGTTTGGACTGAAGCCAAGAATCTACTATCCAGAAAACTAAACATTATTTTTCAGGGAAAAGGATGACCATGAAATAGGGGACTTTTTTTTTTTTTGATGAAAAGACCAGAGATGAACAGAAAATTTGATTTTCAAATGCAGAATTCAAGAGAACCATAAGAAGGTAAAAATGAAAGGGAAAAAAGCTAGGACTTTTAAAAGTTGAAATATTTACATCCCTATATGGGAAGATAATAGGTGCAACTTTGGGGAATTGTATCTTTGTTACAGGTATAATTAGAGGACATAATTATAGTTTGTCTTTATTGTGATGATATATATATATATATATATATATATATATATATATATGTAAACAAATTAGGAGTGGGAAGGGGATTGTACTGGAAGAAGAGGACAGGATAAATAAAATGCAGTAAATTACATCTCATGAAGAGGCAACAACAACAACAAAAAAAAGACCTAATATAGTTTAGGGGATGGGGAGGAATTTTGAACCTTAATCTCATAAGATTTTGCTCAAAGAGGGAATATTTTACGATTTGGTTTGATATAGAAACTTGTTTTACACTATAGTAAAGTAGGAGAGGAAAAGTTCAAAGAAAAGTGAAGGCTATTAGAAGGATGAAAAGAAGTAGAAGGGAAAAGGAATAAGGGAGGAAAGGATTAAAAAATGGAAGGCAGATTGAGGGAGGTGGTGGTTACTGATAATAAGGGAAAGGAGAAGGAAAGAGAAAAGTATAACTTGGAAAAAATAGGATGATGGCAAATATAGAGTTAGTAATTTTATCTGTGAACATAAATGTAATTGAACTTTCTCATAAAACAAAAAAAGAATGAAGACTGGATTAAAAGTCAGAATCCTACAATATATTGTTTACAAGAAACATATTTGAAAAAGAGAGATACATATAGAGTAAAAAGTGGGAACATAATCTATTACACTTCAGTGTAAGGCAGTGGTAGCAATCCTGATCTCAATACTAAATTTATATGTAACCAAGTGGTATAGTATCCAAATTATTGGAGAAGTTAATAGAGCTTCAAGAAAAAATATACAGGAAAAAAAAAACTATACTAATGGGAGATGTCAGTCTTGCTCTATCAGAGCTAGATAAATTGAACCACTAAATAAATAAGAAAGAATTTGAGGAGGTAAATAAAATTTTAGAAATGTTAGATATGGTAGACCTTTGGAGAAAATTGAATGAGGACAGAAAGGAAAATATTTTTTTTTTTATTTTTGAGGTGGTACATGGAAGCTACACAAAAAATGTGTTAGGGCATAAAAATGCAGAAAGACAGAAATAGGAAATGCAATTTTTTCAGAACATGATGCAATAAAAATTGCATGTAATAAAGAGCCAGAGAAAAATAGAACAAAAAATAATTGGAAACTAAATAATGTAATCCTAAAGAATGAGTGGGGGAAACAACAAATTATAGAAACAACCTATAATTTCATCAAAGAGAATGACAATAATGAGACAACATACTAAAATTTATGAGATGCAGTCAAAACTGGTCTTGGTGAAATTTTATATTTCTAGATGCTTACTTAAATAAAATAGAGAAAGAGAAGATCCATGAATTGCAACTAAAAAAGCTGCAGAAAAAGAACAAAGTAAAAATCCCCTATTAAATACCAAATTAAAATTCTGAAAATAAAAAGGAAGATGAATAAAACTTCAAGTAAGAAAACTATTGAACCAATAAACAAAATTAAGGGTTGCTTTTATGAAAACAACAACAATAACAACACAACAACAAAATAGATAAACCTTTAGGTAACTTGATTAGTAAAAGGAAAGTAGAAAATCAAATTGCCAGTATCAAAAATGGAAAGAACGAACTTACCACAGATGAAGAGGAAATTAATAACAATAATTAGGAGCTAATTTGACCAATTTTATGCCAATAAATCTGATAATCTAAGTGAAGTGAATGAATACTTATAAAATATATAGATCACCCAGTTTAACAGAGGAGGAAATAAATGATATAAATAGTCCCATTTTACAAAAAGAAATTGGACAAGCTATTAGCGAACTCTAAGAAAAAAAATTGATTTACAGGAGAATTCTACCAAACATTTATAAAACAATTAATTCCAATACTATGAAAACTATTTGGAAACATAAGGAAAGGAGGAGTTCTACCAAATTTCTTTTATGGCACAGATAATGGTGCTGATATTTAAACCAAGTAGGGTCAAAACAGAGAAAAAAAATTATAAACCAATTTCTCCAATGAATATTAATGCAAAAATTTTAAATAAAAATCAAAAGTATAAGAAAATTAATGGGGAAAAATGTGAATGAAGGTGACCTAGTCATATATAATTACATTAGTAATCTTCAGATGAATATGAAGTTCCAGATTTTTGGACAAGAACTTAGTATTTGACTAAAACAGCTGAGAAAATTGGAAATCTATTTGCTAGAAATTCGGTCTAGATCAACATATTAACTTTATTCTAAGAAAAGTAAAATGGGTACATGGTTTAGACTTAAGGGGTCAACTAATTAATATTGCAGAGGGTAGTATAGTTTATGTACTTTATCTATGGATAAGAAAATAATTTATTACCAAGCAAAATATAGCATTATAGGATATACAAAATATAATTTTGGTTATGCTTATTTAAAAAAGGTTTTGCACAAACAAAAATAATTCAACCTAAGTCCAAATAAAAGCAGAAAACTTAGCAAATTTTTATACCAAATTTCTCTGATAAAGGCCTTGTTTTCCCAAGTCAATTTTTTGAGAATATGAGTCATTTCCTAATTGGAAGTCAAAGGATTTGAATAGACAGTTTTTTGATGAAGAGATCAAAGGTGCCTATAGTCATACTCTTGATTAGAGTAATACAAATTAAAACAACTCTGAAACACCACCTCAAGCCTATAAGGTTGGAAAAGAAAAACAACAAATGTTGGATGGGATGTGATAAAGTTGGGATATTAATACATTTTTATTGGAGTTGGCAACTGATCCAACAATTCTGGAAACCAATTTACAATTATACCAAAATTGTCCATAAAACTTTGACCTAGAAATTTTATTACTAAGTTCATATTTTAAATAGATAATAAAGGGAAAATGATCTATTTGCACAAAAATATTTATAGTAGCTTATTTTGTTGTAGTAAAGGAAAATTAGAAATTGAAAGTATGCCCATTAATTGGAGAATAGTTGGACAAGTTACAAAGATCCAAGACAATTCTGAAGAACTTATGGTTCAGAAAAATATTGTTCACTTCCAGAAGAAGAGTTGTTGGATTTTGAATGCAGATCAAGGAATATTGCATTTTTAAACTTTACTTTTTCTTTTTTTTTTGGTGGGGAATTTGTGTTTTCCTTCACAACATGAAGATATTAAAAAAAACATATAGAGATATGTTTTGCATTATCATACACACATTACCTTTATCAAATTACTTGCCTTTTAAAGGAGGATTAGTAGAAGGAGGATAGAAAGGATATAGAAGTCAAAGTGTAAAAAAAATTAAGTTTGAAAATTATTTTTTACATATAATGGAAAAAAAAAAGAAAATAAAAGATTTTCAAAACAGAACCATTCAGAACAAAAGACTGAAAAAGGAGACTTCAAATTTAGGTTCAAATGGTTCCATATCATTTTATTTCTGCCATTATTAATAGCTATAAATTCTTATAAATGGATTTTATTTTAATTTGCATCACTCTGCACTTAGATAGTGACTTTCAGAACGCATTGCCAAGTGGTTTTTAGAGGTAAGTCAATCTGACTTTGATATCTATTTAAATAAGTATGAGAAGGCTGCAAAAGAGTTTAGGTAAAAATAAAATTAAAAGTAGAGTGATGCACAGTCTAAACTAGCTTTCCAATTCTCAATTTGGTGCCTTATTTATTGTAGTTCTTATTAAATAAAGACAGAATATGGACTTTTTTAACTGTAGTAAATAGTAATCGGGAAAAAAGGGAAAAATTAACCTTCTTTTAAGCTAGCTTTATATATACTATTTCTGATTACAGCTCTTGGATGCTAACACAACTTACTTCCACTTCAATATATAATCCTAATTTGTAATCAGAATACTTTAACATGTTTATAAAATTAAATATGTTAACGGGAAAGAGATATTTTAGAATTTGGAACTCCAAATATCATGTTAGGAAGTAACATAATTGTTAGGTATAAATATTTATTGATTTATCATAAGATGTTTGGCTGTGAGATTAGCCTCAGTTTCTTTTTCTGTAAAATGAATTGGAGAAAAAAATGGAAAACCACTCCAGTATCTTTGCCAAGAAAACCCCAAATGGGGTCAGGAAGATTAGAACCTGTCTAAATAACAATAAAAACTCATCTTTCCAATACTCATCTTTCTAAGTTCAAATGTAGCCTGGGCAAATGACTTAATCCTATTTGTTTTAATTTCCACATTTGTAAAATGAGTTGAAGAAGAAAATGGTAAACTCCAGTATCTTTGCTAAGAAAACCCCAAATGGGCTCATAAAGACTTGGACATGACAGAAATAACCGGACAATGATGACAGCAACATCATCATCAACAATAACATATTTTAAAAGAAAACAAATAGATTAAATTCCAAAATAAAGTTTTTTGTCTAATTCAAAATCTCTAGGAAGTAAGTTTAGTAATTGCCATTGTCCATGCTATCTAATGTTCAGCAATTTTAGACATTTCTTAATATTTCTTCACTTTTTCCTTTCTCTCAATGAAATAAACTACCTTTACATAATGATACTTTTCCTGTAGCATGCATTAAGGGATATATAATTTTGAAAGTAAGATAGATGACATGAGGAAAAATATACAACTTTAAAGCAGAAATAAATCTAATCCAAACACTTTATATACAAAAATAATAAAACTCAGAGAAATTAAATAAGTTATTTGAAGACACACTGTAGATGAATCATTGAGGCCCCACCACCATCTGTGCCATGAATATGGAAGGGAGAGGAAAAAATGTCAATATACAACTACAATTTGTCCCTGACACATTTCATTTGGTAGAGGCAAGAAAAATTATATGTCTAACAAAAAGAGTCATTACTATTACAATCTTATTCATTTCAGTCCTGTTCACCATACAAAGACGTGCTAGCAAATTGATAATGCCAGAAGTAATTGTCTTTAAAAATCGGAAGTCAGAATGGTATATCTGTCTGTGCACTAGAGTCATAACTAGAATTGGGCATCTGAAACTTTGCCCAAGGGTACATATTTTAGAAGATGCCAAATTTAGAGAGTACTAACAACAATTGGAAATTTCCAGGAGTATAGAAGCAATACATACTAGCACATAATTAGTAAAAGATACTCGTTAAAATACCAGATGGCATTCTGGCATAAATTCCATTCCTTGGCCACCATACCTGTTTATTCCTACTACTTCTCAAGTAAAGGCACATCAACCTATTTTAACAAAGCACATTTTATGTTATTTGCTGTAGCCAAAAAATATTTGGTATAGTTCTGTTGAATAGAATCACATTTCTTCCACCATTAAGTAGTCTCCCTGAAATTTCTGAATCATATTTTAAAAAGGCCAATGCTCTGAATCAAATGACCTGGGGCAAAATCTAACTGTTTAGATCAATTAATGAGGATGAAGCTGTAAGAAAATATTTGATCTGATGAAGTAGTGGAATGTGGTTCGCATATTGATATAATTGAGACTGTGGAATATCATCATCTAGTTCAAATTGAGCAAAAATATGTATTTTTTTCTGGGAAGTTAGGTTTAGAAACAGATTTTACCTTTGCATGTGAAATATAATTAATGCATTGACTTGATGTTATATGTATTTCTTTACTAAAAGATGGAGTTGAACTTCAGTTTTGGTCTATGACAGGCTTTAAAAATGGGGAGATTCAAAAGGGTAGAAAACAGCTCACCTTGTATGTCTCTTATAGTAAATGATGGATGATCAAAGCAAAGCAATTCCTTTTTACTTGACTCTTTGAAGGTTGATTGTATCTATCTCTGTGTTTGTGTGTCTGTATGTCTCTGTGTGTGTGTGCATGTATTGAACTTTGAACTGTATTTGTTCTAACAATTTCATTAGGGTAAAGGAAATAACACTCATTTCCCTGGTGGAAATAACAATTTATAGAATTTTATATTTTAATAGATTACTAATTTTTGCAATGAGTGAACAATTAAATGTTAAAAATATAACCTTCTTTTGTGTTCACATGTCCTTGTATTTAGAGTTTATTTAAACCTAGATTTATAGGTCATTTATTTTCATTTTTGAATTCCTGGTGATATATATTCAAGATCACCACAGATCCTATTTGAACTTACTCTATCACATTTGGAGTCAAAAATCAACTTTGAAGTTGTGTAATGTGATATCATTTGGAAAGTTAGGCCAGGTAACACTTAACCAAAACATCTTATTAAAATTGAAAAACATTCCCAAATTAATTTCAACTTTATATATTGTCATGCTACAAATTGGAAACCTTCTGAGAGTTTATTTTAAACCTACATTTGTATAATGATTTATAATTTGAGATGCAGTATGAAGTAAACTATTTCTAGAGATTTCTTCATCTACTATGAAAACTCCCAGGTATCAGCAGATTGGAAGTCAGGAGGGAAACCATGAAATGAATGGCTTTTTTACCCCTTTCATCCCTTTCACCTGTTCCTTTTCTATAGAACTAGAAGGGCAGGATCAAAAACTCCCCAAGATTATTTTTATAAACTATAAAACACAATGAATCTAATATTGATAGTAGTAAATATGATGACATAGTGATAGGCAGAATATCAGTAAAGGCAATAAACAAAAAATATAACACATTTATCTATTTCTTAATAAAGTTGTTATTAATTTTGATTTTTATTATTATCATGTTTTATGGTAAATCAAAATTGAAGAACATTCACAGAGAGCTGGAAATCTTATATATGTACAAGTGATATAAGTTAAAGATATATTTATATATAATTCGAGAGACAACTATGTAGATGCATGCATACAATTGTAAATATAAGTTCTGTACAATTTTTGACTCACCTAGTTAAAACTTGAGGCACATTATCATGAAACTCTCTAGCGTATATAAGATCCCATTGTAGCTGTGATTAAATAGCAAAAAATATTATGTCAACAATGAGCTTATAAACTAAAAAGAAAGATATCATAATCAAATACTCAAGTAGCTTTCAGGAGGCTTGTTCTTTTTTGAAATATCAAAAGGATATCAGTAGAATACTCTGTCCATTCACTTGACCTTTTTCCCTCTGTAATGTAGTGATTATAGTCTTCTTTGATATCCAATTCTTTGAATAAATCCTTTTCTTTTGTTCTTTGGAGTTCCCTGCTGTTTATATCTTGCAGCCTACTCACATTTGCCATGTACTTTTCTCATTGTCCTCTCTGTGATGTTTTGCCATAGTTATTTATAGGTAGTGTGTTAGGTTCTTACTAAGTGCTAATGAGATAATGAGATATTAGGTTCTTACTAAGTGCTAAGTCGGTATTGACAATTCTCTAGTTCCGGCCTTTAATGGGAGTTTTACTTGTGAATTCCTGGGGAAGAGCTTGCATGCTTAGGAGGAGCAAGTTCATTGATTTAAGTAATTTTTCCCAGAAGCCCTTGCATTATCCCATGTCCATTCTCTGGGAGGATAAAAGAGAGGCTCTCTGGAGGAGAGAGAGAGTCTCTGCTCTAGGCCAGTCTTGAGGCGGCTCTCTGCAGGAAGGGAAGTCACTACTCTGGACCAGAGTTAATGGCAACTGTCTGGAGACAACGGTTCTGTACAGGAAGAAGAATCTGTCCGAGAGATTTGAGGTGACACAGCAGATCTCCTCCCAGAGAGCGATTGGCAGCTTCTGGAGACAACAGCATGTTACATATTGGCGCCCAATGTGGGGCAAGGACTTTTGCTTATCCTGACAAGGACTTATTCTGAGCCCTTCAGAGGAGCTAGCCCAGACCTTCACATTTAAGGACTTATTCTGAACCCTTCAGAGGAGCTAGACAGGACCATCACAGTAGTGGTGTTCCAGGTCTTGTTGCCTAGAATGTCAACTGAAAAAAGATTTCTATTAAAATGATAAATATCTCTTTGATATTCTCAAAAGCTTGGAGTTGGTAAAAGGGCTTTGTAATTATCTGAAAACCATCCAGCCTGTTCTCTTCTTTTCCAGCTTCTTTCATTTCATCATCCATCTGTATTGTCAGTCTCAGATACAAATAGTGATGGACAAAGTTTATAAGATGTCCATTTAGAGCCATGTTGAATAGATTCTGTACCAATTTAATTTTTCCTATGTAGATAAATGGGCCAAAGTTATTTGGGGGATTAGAGATATTCAAGGAAGGTCTACAATGTTTTAAAACTTGTATCATCTGCAAACATAAATAACTGGAGGATTTCATCAAGAACAAGGAATCCTTTCTTAAACTGGATTTTGTGCTATATTTCTTCTATCAAAGTGATAAATTTTGGGGAACATTTACTTACCTGCTTTATGGCTTTTAGGCATGATAGCTAATGAAGGCTATAAACTCATTCTCAGAATAATGTCTTTAAATGCATAAAATAAAATGCTTAAAATTACAAAAAAAATCAATTAGATTAAAGTAATATTTTTTCTATTTTTTAGGTTCAAAGACCTCAGATTAATAACTTGTGTTTCCAAATAAACAAGCAATAAGTAGAATGATATCTTTTATTTTCCACATTTTCAACCAGTTATAATATGGCAAATGTCCGTGAAAGTATGTTTGTAGTTTTCTAAAAAACATATTAAAGACATCCTCAATTGATGGATAGGTAACTTTCATAAAATTTTAGTATAGTTTAGTTTAAATATTAGACATATAATTCCTACACAAAAGTTCTGCTGTGATACTTTATCATGGCAACGAGGTTATCCTCAATTCTATTAGAAATGCTAGTGAAGTACAAGCTCCAGAATATTCTCCCATTATGGGAAAAATTCAAGTATGTCACTGGGAAACAGATGAAGTCTATTTTCCCAAGGATCATGCTTGCCATTTACAGAGAGAAACATCGTGAGTAAATTGGTCATCTTTGATGACATTTTTTGGCCTATGAAACAATCTTGTGCATTCCCTCTCTGTTTTTTCAGTTGTAATGACCAAGTGAAAAAAAACAGGTTGATAGAGAATATTAAGAATTACAGAGTTTTTAGATAATCAAGAAATGTTCATTTGACTATAACTACTCTAATATAAGATCTTATCCAATGATCAAGTGGACACATTGCTTGAGAAGTTGAAGAATTTCATTCTTGACATAATTATATATGAAGCCATAAGAAACAGAGAAGAGACTCACAGGTGTTCTTTGGCTGGGTAAAGAAACAAGCTGATGGAATAGCTTTTATGATTCCCTAAAGTTGCAAAAAATATTATTTCATGATATATTTATTCAACAAAAATTGTAGCTATAATGATAAATACTTACAAAAAAACTCCATGAGAATAATTTCACTGTGCATTTGAAAAATGCATTTAAAATGATGAACTAAATCAGAGAAATTCTAGGGAAAATTTGATATGAATCTCTAAATTCAATCAATATATATGCTATTATTTAGCGACTTCAATGGAAAGGTGGAAAAATAAGAATGAGATAAAGTATATGAGAAATTGTCATTCAAAAGAAATGAATGAGAAAGGCCAAAAGCATGCAGATTATAAGGAAATCTCAAACCTCATGGTTTTTTTTATTGTGAAGACTGTCTTTAAATTGTAGGCATGAGTGAAAGACATCTCAAGGAATAAAATTAACTATGTTTGAAGAGGGAGGGAAAAATATTAAGGTTTTCCCTGAGTCAGCTGCCTATACACAAGACAGATTATAAATTCATTAGAAGATCAGAAATAAATAAAAAAGAAAGAATAGCAATAAGACTAGATATGATAGGAGATGATTAAAAAGGGAAAAGACAACAGATGTTGGAAGATCTATGAGAAAAGAGATTAATTAAAGCACTTAGTATAGCTTTGGCTCAGTCTTTCCAATTTGGAAAACAATTGATCACAACGCAAAAAAAAAAAAAAAAAAAAAAAAAAATCATTAAATTTGATTATGGGGGCAAAGCCAAGATGGTGGAGAAAAGGCAAAAACTCACTTGAGCTCTACCAAAACCCTTCTAAAAAACACTTAAATAATGCCTCAAAACAGAGTTCACAAAATGGTTTTCTAGTCCAAGATAACTTAGAAAGTTGGTAAGAAAAATTTCTCTGAAAAAGATATCATTTCTCAAATATATGTTGAACTAAGTCAGATTTGTAGAAATAAAGATCATTCCTCAATTTTTAAATCATGGAAGATATGAACTGGTAGTTTTTAGTCAAATACTCAAAGCAATATATATATATATATATATTCATATAAAATGCTCTAAGCAATTATTGATTAAAGAAATGCAAATTAAAACAACTTTGAGATACTACTTCACACTTATCAGTTTGACTAATATAACAGAAAAAGATGACAAATATTGGAAGGCATATGGGAAGATTAATACACTAATGTTGTATGAATGAAGTGGTATATTGATTCAACTATTCTAGAGAGCAATTTGGAATTATGCCCCCAAAGCTATAAACCCAGCGTACTCTTTTTTTTTTAATCTCTAAGAGATTAAAACAAAAAATGAAAAGGAGCCATATGTCTAAAATATTTATAGCAATTCTTTTAGTGGTGGCAGTGAATTGAAAATTGAGGGGATGTACATCAATTGAGGAATGGCTGAGTGACTTGCTGTCTTAAGTTGTGATGGTATATCATTTTGATATAAGAAATCAGTAGGATGCTCTCAGAAAACCCTTAAAGGATGAAATTTTCTTTCCAACACGACTAACATGGGAATATGTTTTTTGGATTTCAACATATATAACCTGCATCAAAGTGGATTCTCAAAGTGCAAAAGTATGCCACACATTTAAGTTGAATATTCATTAATTATACATTCTTAAGTCTATCCAAAAAAAATACATCAAGTCCCTATTTGGAAAGATTGTTCATCTATACAGCTTAAATATTCACAGTAAAAATTTAACAGTGAGCTCATAGAAACTTGCCTTTCCAGAACTCTTCTAGTGACAGGTGTAAGATGCAGAACAAGAAATATATTTTTAGATTTGGACAAGGCAAGAATTTGTTTTGCTTGTCTATGTATATTTCAAGAGATTTTTTTTCTTTTCCAGTTGAAAGTAGGAGAGAAAACAATGTTGAATGATTGAAAAAATAAATATGGCATGCGATGAAGATTTAAACCTGAATTTTTTAAAGTAGGGAAATTATTGTCAGAAACAATATTGAAACCTACTATAATAAGTTCATCCAAAAGTTAAATCAATATTAATTAATTACTATAATTACCCTAAAATTAGAAAGCACTGTAACCAGAAGACATTAAGCAAAACCAAATGGAAATAGAAAAATATGACCAGCAAAGATAAAATCATTTTAAAATAGAACTCATTTGCAAAATCTTAAAAGTAAGAGTGTAAATTTAGAAATATCACATCATCTCATAAATTAGAGAAAATTACAGGTTTAACTAGTCTAAAGAAAATTTAGAAATATATAAAGCAAAGCCATCAAATCAAATCAAAAAGATTTGCAGGTTATCACCACAAACTTTGCCCTTCCATCAAGAATAGTAGAAGTACCATTCTTGTACCCTGACATCATTGTATTTGAGGTGCCAACAGAAATCACACAAAGAGCACTAAAGAGAACAAAATAGCTAAACTGTCTCAATAAGTTTAAAACTGTTCTATGACTTTTGGAGTTTTGTGTGCATACACACAAATAAGAATAATAGCCACTAAACATTTATAAAATGCTATTATACATCAGGCATTTGCTGAGCACTAAGGATATCAAAAGAGACAAAACATCCTTTCCTTCAGAAAATTTACTATCTAATTGGGGAAAAACAATCAAAGAACTATATACATATATGTAATATGCAGGATTAATAGAAAACAAGACACTAAAAATTAGAGAGGTTAGGAAAGTCTTTCTGAAGAAGATGGAATTTCCACTGGCACTTCAAGGAAGGCAGTAGGTGGAGATAAGGAAGAACATTTTAAACATCAGAGGCAGCCAGGGAAAATGTTTTAAGTAGAGACTTGCACTATCTTGTTAGTGGAACATCCAGTAGGCCAATGTTTCTGGACCCCAAAAATATAATAAGAACGAACAGTAAGAATTAAAAATGACTATGTTTGTTCATGAGATGGTTCAGGGAATATTTCATAGAAAAAGTGGCATCATGGGTTTTAAATGTGGTTAAAAATTAGATGGTTTGTCAGATTTAAATAATTGGAAAGAAGTTAAGCGCTCTTGGATAGGCCAAGCGAATATAATAAAAATGACAGTACTCCCCAAACTATTTATTTAGTGCTATAACAATCAGACTCCCAAGAAACTATTATAATGACCTAGAAAAAATAACAAAATTTATATGGAAGAAAAAAAGGCCAAGAATTTCAAGGGAATTAGTGAAAAAAAATCAAACGAAGGTGGCCTAGATGTATGTACCTGATCTAAAACTATATTATAAAGTAGCAGTCACCAAAACCATTTGGTATTGGCTAAGAAATAGACTAGTTGATCAGTGGAATAGGTTAGGTTCACAGGACAAAATAGTGAATAAAAATAGCAATCTAGTGTTTGACAAACCCAAAGATCCCAACTTTTGGGATAGGAATTCATTATTTGACAAAAACTGCTGGGAAAACTGGAAATTAGCATGGCAGAAATTAGGCATGGACCCACACTTAACACCACATACCAAGATAAGATCAAAATGAGTTCATGATTTAGGCATAAAGAATGAGATCATAAATAAATTAGAGGAACATAGAATAGTTTACCTCTCAGACTTGTGGAGGAGGAAGGAATTTGTGACCAACTAGAGACCATTATTGATCACAAAATAGAAAATTTTTGATTACATCAAATTAAAAAGCTTTTGTACAAACAAAACTAAGGCAAAAAAGATTAGAAGGGAAGTAACAAACTGGGAAAACATTTTTACAGTTAAAGGTTCTGATAAAGGCCTCATTTCCAAAATATATAGAGAACTGACTCTAATTTATAAGAAATCAAGCCATTCTCCAATTGATAAATGGTGAAGGATATGAAAAGACAATTTTCAGATGATGAAATCAAAACTATTTCCACTCATATGAGTGTTCCAAATCACTATTGATTTGGATTGATTAAGACAAGATAATGATATCTATACACCTGTCAGATTGGCTAAGATGACAGGAACAAATAATGATGAATGTTGGAAGGGATGTGGGAAAACTGGGACACTGATGCATTGTTGGTGGAGTTGTGAAAGAATCCAATCATTCTAGAGAGCAATCTGGAATTATGCCCAAAAAGTTATCAAACAGTGCATAGCCTTTGATCCAGCAGTGCTACTACTGGGCCTATATCCCAAAGAAATACTAAAGAAGGGAAAAGGACCTCTATGTGCCAAAATGTTTGTGGCAGCCGTTTTTGTAGTGGCTAGAAACTGGAAAATGAATGGATGTCCATCAAGTGGAGCATGGTTGGGTAAATTATGGTATATGAATGTTATTAAATATTATTGTTCTGTAAGAAATGACCAGCAGGATGAATACAGAGAAGCTTGGAGAGACTTACATGATGCTGAGTGAAATGACCAGAAGCAAGAGATCATTCTCTTCAAGAACAATACTGTATGTGGATGTATTGTGATGGAAGTGGATATCTTCAACAAAGAGAAGTTCTAATTCAGTTCCAATTGATCAATGATGGACAGAATCAGCTACACCCAGAGAAGGAACACTGGGAAATGTGTGTAAATTGTTTGCATTTTTGTTTATCTTCCCAGGTTATTTTTACCTTCTGAATCCAATTCTTCCTGTGCAACAAAAAATTCGGTTCTGCACACATATATTGTATCTAGGATATACTATAACATATTTAATATGTATGAGACTGCCTGCCATCTAGGGGCGGGGGTGGAGGGAAGGAAGGGAAAATTTGGAACAGAAGTGCGTGCAAAGGATAAAGTTGTAAAAAATTACCCATGCATATGTACTGTCAAAAAAAAGTTATAATTATAAAATTAATTAAAAAAAACAAAGGGAAAAATTAGATGGTTTGAGTTGGGTAGAAGGATCTTACAGATGAAGGATACAGGGTGAAGAAAGACTCAGACACAGAAATGATGAATATATTTGGGGAGTGGTAGCTACAGGTTGGCTGGAGCAGTAAGAATGTGAAGAAGAAAAATACACAAAATGAAGGAAATAGTGTTTAGCTCCGGATTGTGAAAGGGTTTGAAAACTAGACTCATTCTTAACTTAATTAGGTAATCTATGTGGAGACATAATTATTTGATAATTCTTTGCCAATCATATGACTGAGTATTTTTCTTCAGCCTCCTTTTTAATCTATTTTATTTCTTGAATTTTCTCTATTTTCTTTTGTCTTTTCTCCCATATCAATCTATCTGTCATATCTCTTTCTGCTCCCCAACCTCCCATTTATGTATCCATAACAACTGTCTTTACATAAAGATAAAGAGAAAACAAATGATTACATTCTTCTGGGTAGTCTTTTTTTCCTTCTTTAATTGCTTCTAAATAAAATAACAAACTCATCAGAATGAATTCATTGAATCAACACAATTTCAAACCTTAGTATATTTTTTCTTTTCTTTTTTTAAATGTATATATTGGCTCTTTAGTCAGAGCATTTGTCATGGAAGTTCAAGTTAACAAAAGTGTAAAGGAACTGAAAAAAACTCAAATAGAAATCAACTATATAAGAAACATGGCATTTCTCTTTTGGAAGTCATTGGATCTTGAGATAGATTTATAGCTGAACATCTAATCTAACCTCATTTTGCAAATGAGAAACTTTAACATAATCATATTTAGTATAATTTAGAAGATCTTCCACTTTATATAAGCATTTAGTAAGCATTTATTTATTCAGCATCAGACATTGTGGTAAGCATAGAATCCTTAATATTAAATAGTTTATATTCTAATATGAAAAAGTGTGAGTGTTTCCCCGAGAGGGCAAATGGCTTACTCTATGTCATATGCATTAAATGATGGCACGGATTTTAACCCATATTCTCAGAATTCATATACAACATGCAATCATTGTACCACTGAGGATGCCTTATTTTTATTATTTTTAAGAAGTTTAAATAAAGAAAAACATGTTTTGAAAACAGCTTTATTTTTTCATGCCTCAATTAATGGAACCCTTATCAAGCTAATTATTTCCCAGTTATTTAAGCATTACACATTTCTGATAATCTATCAATTTCTGAATATTAAATGATCTAAGAAGTACCTATTTCTTTGCTTTGAATTTTTTAAACAAGATCATTTTTGAAAAAATTTATTAAATCTTCAACTTTATCCCTTTTATGATCTGTTAAAAAGCATTTATTAAGCATGTATCCTGTCAGACATGTTAATTTAAGAGGATGAAGAGGAAAAAAGAAAAGTAAAAAACAATACAAACCCTTAAGCAGTTCACAAAATAATGTGGGAAAATGTATGTCTATATGTATATGTATATCCCATATTGAGATCTCTTCTGCCTCCCTTTGTGACACACAATGGTTTGTTCTTACCACAGTGGTCTCCTTTACTACCTGGGGGGGCTCTCTTTTCTTATATGTATAAGAGCAAATGCATATTTATGCACTTTGTATCTTACATATCTACATGTGTGTTATCATTGTTGTTCAGTTATTCAGTTTTTATGACCCCATGGACCAAGGCATATCAGTACTGTCTAGGGGTTTTTCTGGCAAAGATAACTGGAGTGGTTTGCCAATTCCTTCTTCAGAAAGGTAAACAGGATTAAATGAATTGTCAAGGATCACACAGCTAGTAAATGTCTAAGGCTGGATTTGAATTCAAGTTTTTTTTGACTCCAGGCTCAACCCTCTATCCACTGAGTCACCTAGCTGCCTCTACCCACATACGCACACCCACATACTCATACACATTTATTTGTGTGTGTGTGTGTGTGTGTGTGTGTGTGTGTGTGTGTGTGTAGAAATGTATGTGAGTGCACAGACAGAATAGATTGAAGGAAATCTTGGGGGTAAGGAAGGCTCCTATCTGGGGAACCTGGCAAGTAAATGCTTTTTGAAGAAGTTAGGGTTTGAACCTTGTCTTGAAGGAAGCTATTCTAAGAAGAGGCAGAAATGAAGAGAGAAACATTGCTGTTATAAAAAACAACCATTTCAGGGCTTGGCAATGAAAGATGGAGTATTGTATGCAAGGAAATAGACCAATATGGCTGGATTATTATATGTATGAGGAGAATAATGTCTAAGTCTAGAAAGGAAAGTGAGAGATTTAAAGTCTGAACAAGCAAATTTATATTTGACCCTGAGGATGATACAGAGCCACTGGAGTTCCTTGAGTGTCTAGACACTTTGGCAGCTCTATGAAGGATGGGTTGGTATAGGAAGATGGTTCAAGAAGGGTGAGCAGCTACAGGGCTTTCCCAATAATTCAGATGAGGGATGATAAGAACCTGAAATAGATAGGTGATTTTATAAATGATTTTAAGAGATAGAAAGATAGAAATGACTAGATTTAGTGACTGTTTTCATACACTGGGTGACAAAGTGAGGGTCAGAGATGATACCAGGATCATGAGCCTGATTTAGTGGAGGATAGTGATGCCTTTGACAGTAATAGGGAAGTTTAAAATAGGGGTGGATCAGGTAGAAATGATAACTTGCTAAATATTTAGAGCTGGAGGGCTTGTTGTGGTAAGGATTAAGTGAAATATTTAGAAAATACTTAGCACATGGCCTGTCACATCATCAGCATCAGCATCATCATTATAACATACTTAATAATTTTTTTAGGTCTTCTCTCTCTCTACACACACATACTCACACACATTATGAAAGGGAGAGAGCAAGAGCAAGAGTGAGAGATCTGATGATCATCATCATAAAAAGGATAAACCTTGAATTCATGAGAACCAATAATATTACTAAAAGAGGTATACTTAAAGAATGGAGAGTACAGAGGGCTTAGGGAGCCTTAGGGAAAATGCATAACTGGACAGAGATAAAGAACCAACAAAGGAAACTAAAGAGCAATTGAGGGTAGAGAAATTAAAAGAGAACTTCACAGAAAACTACTGGATTTTTTTGTAAATCAGGATAATTAGGATGACTATAAAGTCAAATAATCAAGGTTTTCTTCTGACCAGTTACTAGATCAAACCTTTTAATTTTTCTTACGTCTGATTTCTTTGTTCCTTTTACTGGATTTCCAATGACTGCAAAGTTTTTATTTTTGAGGTTCAAAACCACAAACCAAATAACTGGAGGCAAATTTAGATTTGCATTAACTCCACCAAATCTTTGTAAATGAATTTATGAATTTTTTCCAGACATAGTAAGCTAATCAATATGTGTGTGTGTGTGGGTGTGTGTGTGTGTGTGTGTGGGTGTGTGTGGGTGGGTGTGTGGGTGTGAGTTGTTTTATTGAACAATAGAGAAAGATTGGGTGGGTCAAAAGGAAAAACCCAAAACAAAACAAACACTACTAAGAACAGGTTGAAAAGAGAAAACAAAAGTATCATGTAATGATATTGAATATATGTATACCAAATGATAGAGCATACAAATTCCTAGAGAAGATACTAAACCAGTTACAGGAAGACACAGATAACTGGGCGACCTAAAACTTCCTTTCTAAGAATCAGACAAATCTAACCACAAAATAAGCAAGAAAGAAACTGGAGAAGTTAATAGAATCTTAGAAAACCTAGGTATGATAGACCTCTGGAGAAAATTGAATAGGGACAGAAATGAATACACCTTTTTCTCAATAGTACATGGCACCTACACAAAAATTGACCATGTATCAGGACATAAAAATCTTACAATCAAATGCAGAAAGGAAGAAAAAGTAAATGCTTCCTTTTCAGATCCAATGCAATATAAATTATATTCAATAAAGGGCCAGGGAAAGATAGACAAAAAATCCATTGGAAATGAAAGAATATAATTCTAAAAAATGAGTGAGTCAAACAACAAATCACAGAAATCATCCAAAATTTCATCCAAGAGAATGACAATAAAAAGACAATGTGCCAAAACCTGTGGGATGCAGCCGAAGTAGTTCTTCGGGTTTTTTATCTCTAAATAGCTACATGAATAAAATAGAGAAAGAGGAGATCAATGAATTTGGCATGCAACTAAAAACTAGCTAAAAAAGCTAGAAAAAGAATGAATTACCCCCCCCAATTAAATATCAAATTAGAAATTCCGAAGCTCAAAGTAGAGATTAATAAAATTGAAACCATAAAAATTTTGAACTAAGAATTAAACTACAAGTTGGCTTCATGAAAAGAAAAAAACAAAAAAATAGATAAATCTTGGAAAAATTAGATTGGAAAAAAAAGGAAAGAAACCTCAATTCATCAACATCAAAAATGAAAAAGGTGAACTTACCTTCAATGACAAAGAAATTAAAGCAATAATTAGGAGCTATTTTGCCCAACTGAATGGTAGCAAGTCTGATAATCTAATTGAAATGGATGAATTTTTACAAAAATATAAATTGCCTTGATTAACAGAAGAGAAAATTAGTCTAATTTTTTAGAAAAAGAAATTGAACAAGTCATTAATGATCTCCCTAAGAAAAAATTATCCAGTGCTAAACGGATTCACAAGTGAATTCTACCAAACATTTAAAGAAAAATTAATTACAATACCATGTAAACTATTTGGGAAATTAGGTAAAGGAATCCTGCCAAATTCCTTCCATGACACAAATATACTACTGATACCTAAACCAGGAACACCCAAAACAGAGAAAATAAATTCCAGACCAATCTCCCTATGAATATTGATGCAAAAATCTTGTTTCATTTTATTTATTTTTCTTATGTATTTCATTTTTTCCCAATTACATATTAAAATATTTTAAAATTCTTTAAAATAATTTGAGTTCCAAATTCTATCCTCCCTTCTCTCCCTTTCCCTGTAGTCTGCCATTTCAAGTGATTCATGATATTCAACTTAGTGATTCTGATCTATTGCCACTCTGGACTTGCTTAAGTCTCATTCTTGGGTAATCATGACCATCTGATTTTTTTTTTTAATGTTAAACATGTTAAAAAAACATATGTAAATCCAATATAGGCAGATATATTCATAAAATTGTCTTGCTGCACAAGAAAGATCAGATCAAAAATGAAAAAAAAAAAATAGAAAGTAAATTAAATGCAAGAAAATAATAAAAAAGTGAAAATGCTATGTTGTGATCCACACTCAGTTCCCACAGTCCTATCTCTGGGTATAGATGCCTCTCTTCATCACACTATCATTGGAAGTGACCTGACCTGAATCATCTCATTATTAAGAAGAGCCACGGCCATCAGAATTGGCCATTATATAATCTTGCTGTTGCCATGTACAGTGATCTGGTTCTGCTCATTTCACTTAGCATTTCTTGTAGAATAATAATATTCCATAACATTCATATACCATAACTTATTCAGCCATTCTCCAACTGATAGGCATGAACTCAATTTTCAGTTTCTTGCCACTACAAAAAGGGCTGCCACAAACATTTTGATGCAAAAATTTTAAATGAAACATTAGCAAAGAAATAACAACAATTTTTCAACAGAGTAATATACAATCACCAATTGGGGTTTATATCAGGAATGCAGGAATGGTTCAACATCAGCAAAACTATTACCATAAGTGACTATGTCAATAACAAATATAATAGAAATTATATGATAATCTCTATAGATGCAGAAAGCTTTTGACAAAACATAGCACCCATTCCTAATAAAAAGATTAGATAGCATAGGGTAAAGGGAGTTTCCTTAAAATAATAAGCAGTATCTAAAATCAACAGCAAACATTATTTGTAATGGAGAGAAGCTTGATTATTTACCAAGTAAGATCAAGGATGAAACAAGGATGCCAATCATCACCAATATTATCTAACATTGTATTAGAACTGTTGGCTTTAGCAATAAGAAAAGAAAATGAAATTAAAGGATTTAGAATAGGCAATGAAGAAATAAACTATCACTCTTTACAGATGATATATTTAGAGATTCCTAGAGCATCATTCAAAAACTCACTGGAAACAACACCTTTAGCAAAGTTGCAGGATATAAAATAAATGCACACAAATCATCAGCATTTCTGTATAATACTGACAAAGCCCAGCAACAGAAGATAGGAAGAGAAATTCCATTTAAAATAACTGTAGACAAAATAAAATATTTGGGTTTCTAACTGCCCAGACAAAGTAAGGTCAAAATGGATGCATAATTTGGTCATATGTTATGTTATGTTATTTTATGTTATCATAAGCAAATTAGGAAAGCAAAGGATAATTTACGTATTAGATCTTTGGAGAAGGAAGGAATTTATAACCAAAGAAAAACTAGAGAATATTATGAGGGGCAAAATGGACAATTTTGATAACATTAAATTAAAAAAGGTTTTGTACAAGCAAAACCAATAGAAACAAGATTGAAAGGATTAAAAGATTAAAAAGTAAAGTAAAAAGATTTTACAGTCAGTGTTTCTGATAAATTTCTCATTTGTAAAATATATAAAGAATTGTATCAAATTTATAAGAATGGGGGGGGGGCAGAGCCAAGATGGCAGAGAAGATACACGCCACTGTGTAACCTCCTTTCTTCCCTCACAACCAACTAGATTTAATCAGCCTCAGAAATAGCGTTGGACTGATAGAATGCACAAGGAGTGGAAGCACAACTTACCAGCTGAAGAGAATCTGGAGTTTCAGCAGGAAAGGTCAGCTCCCAGGGGAGGAAGAAGAGAGGCCAGCGCAGACGGTGGGGTAGTGGCACACTGCGCCGGTTGCGCTGGGGAGGGCTCTGGGATCAGAGAATCCACTGACATAAAAGAATCTGGCACAGGCTGTTAGCTCTTCTCTACTTATAAAACAGCAGTTCAGAGGAGAAATATAAGCCACTATAAAATTTAAAACTAGATTGGATCTTCCTGGATCCCAGGGGTGACACAGCAGATCTCGCACTGGGGGTGTGGCCGACATAGGCAATCCAGGCTTTCGCCTTGGGGTAGTTAAGAGATTGAAGAGTGGGCGGGGTGGTAACTCATAGTGCCTGGCTCGGCTGGCTGGAGGCTGTGGAACGGAAGTCCCAGAGAAGCAGAACCTTTGAACTAGGGACCACGGTTTCTGGTAGACACTTCCCAGTTTGAACTCAGGGGCTTTTCACATCACCTGCTGCAGACATCCACGCCCCACCAGGACGCATAGGCTAGGCTTTGAGTCGCCTTTGCTGTTCAGTCTCAACCTCAGGGAAGCCGCTAAAACACAGTGCCCTCAGGGCACAGCAGTGCTAGTCACCTCTGGGGCACTTCCAGGCAGGGGGTGGGGAATTCTCTCCCAGAGCTCTCTCTTAGCTCAGGCATAGGGGCCACTGCATCCATCCTGTCTGGGAGGAAGCTGGTAAAGAAATAAATAAATAATTTCCTACCCCAGGGACAGACCCCAAAAGATTTTTTAAGTATGAGCAAGAAGCCCAAAAAAACCATAGATTCCTTCTACACAGAGAAAGAGCGGGTATCCAACCCCGAGGAAGATAGCAGCAGAGAGTCAGCAGATAACAACCTAAAGGGGAACGATTCCTGCCCCCCATCACATAACTCTCTCCATGAAGAGACTATTAAAAAGTTAAGAGAGTTTGAAGAAAAATGGGGAAAGGAAAGGGAAGCTATGATAGAGAATAACAACATTCTGAAAATGGAGTTGGAAAAAATAAAGAATTCACAGGAGATGCAGGGAAACAAAATTAGTGAATTAGAAAAGGTAAAAAAATCACAGGAAAATAGGATTTCTGAATTGGAGAAGACAAAAAAGTCCCAAGAAAATAGGATTTCTGAATTGGAAAAAGAAAATAATTCTCAAAAAAAAATTAGGGAAATGGAAAAAAATTCAATAGAGCAAAATAATTCATTTAAAAACGAAATTGGGCATTTACAAAAAGAACTAAAAACTGTGAAAGAAGAAAATAACTCCTTAAAAGTCAGGATAGAACAAATAGAAATGAATGATTCACAGAGAACCCAAGAATCAGTCAAACAAAAGAAAAAAAATGAGAAGTTGGAGAACAACGTCAAATACTTACTGGGAAAATCTATAGACCTGGAAAATAGATCTAGGAGAGATAATCTGTGGATCATTGGACTTCCAGAAAACTATGACCAAAAAAAGAGCCTAGATTCTATTTTACAGGAAATTATCAAAGAGAACTGTCCAGAGATAATAGAAACAGAAGGGAAAGTAGATGTGGAAAAAATTCATCAAACTCCTTCTGAAATAGACCCTAAAAAAAGAACACCACGGAATATTGTGGCTAAGCTGCAGAATTACCACACAAAGGAAAAAATCCTGCAAGCAGCTAGAAAAAAAAACAATTTAAATACCAAGGTGCCACAATAAGGGTCACTCAAGATCTGGCTGCCTCCACATTAAAAGATAGAAGGGCCTGGAACCTGATATTCTGTAAGGCAAAAGATCAAGGACTGCAACCAAGAATGAACTACCCAGCTAAGTTTAGCATCTTTTTCCATGGAAGAAGATGGTCATTCAATGAAATAGAGGGATTCTATATTTCTAAGAAAAAAACCAGACTTAAACAAAAAATTTGATCTACATCCACAAAACTGAAGAGAAACAGAAAAAGGTACACAGAACCCTTGAGAACTGTAACTCTGTTGTGGGTATATAAAAAGTACTCAAGGATAATTTGATTTTACTGATATAAAAGAAAAAAAGGGGGGTGTAGTAAAGGGAAGGAGGTCGTTTCAGAAAAAGGGGAAGGAATGATAAAAAGAGGGAAACTACATCCCAGGAAGAGGCATAGAAAATACACCATATCTGAGGGAATTTAATGAGGGGGAGAATCATTGTGTGAATCTTACTCTCATCATGAGAGGCTCAAAGAGTAAATAATTGTCATATTTGTTTTTCAGAGAATTCTCTCTCATCTCATTAAAAGGGGGGAGAGGAAAAGGGAAAAGGAAAAGGAGAATAAGGGAAGGGATGTGGAGGGAGGGGGGAGGGATACTAAAAAAAAGGGAGGGCTGTGCGTCACAAGGGGGGTCTATAAATTAAATATTGGGGAAGGGGTTCAGGGGGGTCAAGGGAAAAAAGCATAATCTGGGGATAATATGATGGCAGGAAATACAGAATTAGTCATTTTAACTCTAAATGTGAATGGGATGAACACTCCCATCAAACGGAGACGGATAACAGACTGGATCAAAAATCAGAACCCTACAATATGTTGTCTGCTGGAAACACACTTAAAGCAGGGAGATACATATAGAGTAAAGGTAAAAACCTGGAGCAGAATATATTATGCTTCATGTAAAGCCAAAAAAGCAGGGGTAGCTATCCTTATCTCAGATCAAGCAAAAGCAGAAGTTGATCTAATTAAAAGAGATAAGGAAGGAAACTATATCCTGCTGAAAGGTAGCATAAATAATGAAGCCATATCGATACTAAACATATATGCACCAAGTGGTATAGAACCTAACTTTCTAAAGGAAAAGTTAAGAGAGTTGCAAGAAGAAATAGATAGTAAAACTATAATAGTGGGAGATCTCAACCTTGCACTCTCAGATTTAGACAAATTAAACCACAAAACAAACAAGAAAGAAATTAAAAAAAGTAAATAGAACATCAGAAAAACTAGGTATAATAGACCTTTGGAGAAAACTGAATGGCAATAGAAAGGAGTATACTTTCTTCTCAGCAGTTCATGGATCCTATACAAAAATTGACCATATATTAGGACATAAAGATCTCAAAATTAAATGCAGGAAGGCAGAAATAATAAATGCCTTCTTCTCAGACCACAATGCAATAAAAGCTACATTCAGTAAAAAGTTAGGGATAAATAAACCAAAAAGTAATTGGAAACTGAATAATCTCATCTTAAAGAATGACTGGGTGAAAGAGCAAATTATAGAAACAATTAATAATTTCACCCAAGATAATGACAATGATGAGACATCATACCAAAATCTGTGGGATGCAGCTAAAGCAGTAATAAGGGGAAATTTTATATCTTTAGAGGCTTATTTGAAGAAAATAGAGAAAGAGAAGATTAACGAATTGGGCTTGCAACTTAAAAGGCTAGAAAAAGACCAAATTAAAAACCCCCAACCAAAAATTAAAAGGAGAAATCAATAATATTGAAAGTAAAAAAAAAAAAAAAAAAAAAAACTATTGAATTAATAAATAAAACCAAGAGTTGGTTTTATGAAAAAGCCAATAAAATAGATAAACCTTTGGTAAATTTGATCAGAAAAAAGAAAGAGGAAAATCAAATTGTTAGTCTTACAAATGAAAAGGGGGATCTTTCCACCAATGAAGAAGAAATTAGAGAAATAATAAGGAGTTACTTTGCCCAACTTTATGCCAATAAATTTGATAACTTAAGTGAAATGGATGACTTCCTCCAAAAATATAGGCTTCCTAGATTAACAGAGGAGGAAATAAATTGCTTATATAGTCCCATTTCAGAAAAAGAAATAGAACAAGCTATTAATCAACTCCCCAGGAAAAAATCCCCTGGACCAGATGGATTTACATGTGAATTCTACCAAACATTTAAAGAACAATTAGCCCCAATGCTATATAAACTATTTGAAAAAATAGGGGTTGAAGGAGTCCTACCAAACTCCTTTTATGACACAGACATGGTACTGATACCTAAACCAGGTCGATCGAAAACTGAGAAAGAAAATTATAGACCAATTTCCTTAATGAATATTGATGCTAAAATCTTAAATAAGATATTAGTAAAAAGACTTCAGAAAATCATCCGCAGGATAATACACTATGATCAAGTAGGATTCATACCAGGAATGCAGGGCTGGTTTAATATTAGGAAAACTATTAGTATAATTGACCATATTAATAATCAAATTAATAAAAACCATATGATCATCTCAATAAATGCAGAAAAAGCATTTAACAAAATCCAACATCCATTCCTACTAAAAACTCTTGAGAGTATAGGAATAAATGGATTATTCCTTAGAATAATCAGGAGCATATATTTAAGACCTTCAGTAAGCATAATATGCAATAGAAATAAACTGCAACCTTTCCCAGTAGGATCAGGAGTGAAACAAGGTTGCCCACTATCACCATTACTATTCAATATAGTACTAGAAACGCTAGCCTCGGCAATAAGAGCCGAGAAAGAGATTCAAGGAATTAGAGTAGGAAATGAGGAAATCAAACTATCACTCTTTACAGATAACATGATGGTATACTTAGAGAACCCCAAAGACTCTGCTAAAAAGCTATTAGAAATAATTCAGAATTTCAGCAAAGTGGCAGGATACAAAATAAATCCACATAAATCCTCAGCATTTTTATATATCACCAACAAAATGCAACAGCAAGAGATAGAAAGAGAAATTCCATTCCAAACAAATGTTGAGAGTATAAAGTATTTGGGAATCCATCTACCAAAGAAAAGTCAGGAATTATATGAGAAAAATTACAAAACACTTGCCACAAAAATAAAGTCAGATTTAAATAATTGGAAAGACATTCAGTGCTCTTGGATAGGCCGAGCGAACAAAATAAAGATGACAATACTCCCCAAACTAATCTATTTATTTAGTGCTATACCAATCAGACTCCCAAGAAACTATTTTAATGACCTAGAAAAATAACAACAAATTTCATATGGAAGAATAAAAGGTCGAGAATTGCAAGGGAACTAATGAAAAAAAACTCAGAGGAAGGTGGTCTAAGTGTACCTGATCTAAAGCTATATTATATAGCAGCAGTCACCAAAACCATTTGGTACTGGCTAAGAAATAGAACGGTAGATCAGTGGAACAGATTAGATACAAAGGACAAAAAAGGGTACATCTACAGCAATCTAATCTTTGACAAACCCAAAGATACCAACATTAGGGACAAAAATTCATTATTCGGAAGAAACTGTTGGGAAAATTGGAAATTAGTATGGCAGAAATTAGATATGGACCCACACTTAACACCATATACCAAGATAAGATCAAAATGGGTCCATGATTTAGGCATAAAGAATGAGATCATAAATAGATTAGAGGAACAGAGAATAGTCTACCTCTCAGACCGGTGGAGGAGGAAGGAATTTATGACCAGAGGAGAATTAGAGATCATTATTGATCACAAAATAGAAGATTTTGATTACATCAAACTAAAAAGTTTCTGTACAAACAATACTAATGCAAACAAGATTAGAAGGGAAGTAACAAATTGGGAAAATATTTTTAAAAGGAAAGATTCTGACAAAGGTCTCATTTCCAAAATATATAGAGAACTGACCCTGATTTATAGGAAACCAAACCATTCTCCAGTTGATAAATGGTCAAGGGATATGAACAGACAATTCTCAGATGATGAAATTGAAACTATTTCCACTCATATGAAAGAGTGTTCCAAATCACTACTGATTAGAGAAATGCAAATTAAGACAACTCTGAGATACCACTACACACCTGTCAGATTGGCTAAGATGACAGGAACAAATAATGATGAATGTTGGAGGGGATGTGGGAAAACTGGGACACTGATACATTGTTGGTGGAGTTGTGAAAGAATCCAGCCATTCTGGAGAGCAATTTGGAACTATGCCCTAAAAGTTGTCAAACCGTGCATACCCTTTGACCCAGCATTGCTGTTATTGGGATTATATCCCAAAGAAATACTAAAGAGTGGAAAGGGACCTGTATGTGCCAAAATGTTTGTGGCAGCTCTTTTTGTTGTAGCTAGAAACTGGAAGTTGAATGGATGTCCATCAATTGGAGAATGGTTGGGTAAATTGTGATATATGAAGGTTATGGAATATTATTGCTCTGTTAGAAATGACCAGCAGGAGGAATACAGAGAGGCTTGGAGAGACTTAAATCAACTGTTGCTGAGTGAAATGAGCAGAACCAGAAGATCACTATACACTTCAACAACAATACTGTATGAGGATGTATTCTGATGGAAGTGGAAATCTTCAACATAAAGAAGATCCAACTCACTTCCAGTTGATCAATGATGGACAGAAATAACTACACCCAGAGAAGGAACACTGGGAAGCGAATGTAAATTGTTAGCACTACTGTCTATCTACCCAGGTTACTTATACCTTCAGAAGCTAATAATTAATGTGCAACAAGAAAATGGTATTTACACACATATATTGTATCTAGGTTATATTGTAACACATGTAAAATATATGGGATTATCTGCCATCAGGGGGAGGGAGTGGAGGGAAGGTGGGGATAATTTGGAAAAATGAACAAAAAAAATTATAAGAATACAAGTTATTCTCCAATTGACAAATGGTTAGCAGATATGAACAGATAATTTTCAGATGATGAGATTAAAGCCATCTTTAGTCATATGAAAAAATGCTCTACATCACTCTTGATTAGAGAACTTCAATTAAAACAACTCTGAGATACCACTTTATATACCTCTCAAATTGACTAAGATGCCAGGAAAAGATAATGGATGGGATGTGGAAAACTAGGACAATATTGCATTGATGATTGGAGTAGTGAAATGAACGAACCATTCTGAAGAGCAATCTGGAATTACACCCAAAAAACTATCAAGGTGTGCCTACCCTTTAACTCAGCAGTGCAATTACTGGATCAATATCTCAAGGAAATCATAAAGAAGGGAAAGGGATCCACATGTTCAAAAAGTTCATAGCTCTCTTTTTTTAGTAGCAAAGAATTGTAAAATGAGTAGATGTCCATCAATTGGGGAATGGGTGAACAAATTACAGTATATGAAGGTAATGGAATATTATTGTTCTATTAAAAAAATTGACAAACAAGCTTATTTTAGAAAGGCCTGGAATGATTTACACAAACTGATGCTGAGTGAAATAAGCAGAACCAAGAGTAGCAAAAATGTGCAATGATCAGTTATGAAAGACTTAGTTCTTCATAGTGGATCAGTGATCCAAGGTAATTCTAATAGACTTTGGATAGTAAATGCCATCTGCATACAGAAAGAGAATTATGGAGACTGAATGCAAATTAACACATGCTATGTTCACTTCTTTTTTCCTGTTTTTTTTTTTTTCCTCTCATGGTTTTTCTCATTTGCTCTGATTTTTCTCTTCTAACATGATTCATAAAGCAATGTGTATTAAAAACAAACAAATAAATAATAAAAAGAGAAAGATTGGATATGGAGAGCAAACTTATTGGACATTTTTTATCATAATGAAATTTCATTAGAAATTGATTAAAAACAAATTGGGAAAATATTTTTAAAAGGAAAGGTTCTGACAAAGGTCTCATTTCCAAAATATATAGAGAACTGACCCTAATTTATAAGAAACCGAACCATTCTCCAATTGATAAATGGTCAAAGGATATGAACAGACAATTCTCAGATGAAGAAATTGAAACTATATCCACTCACATGAAAGAGTGTTCCAAATCACTACTGATTAGAGAAATGCAAATTAAGACAACTCTGAGATACCACTACACACCTGTCAGATTGGCTAAGATGACAGGAACAAATAATGATGAATGTTGGATGGGATGTGGGAAAACTGGGACACTGATACATTGTTGGTGGAGTTGCGAAAGAATCCGGCCATTCTGGAGAGCAATTTGGAACTATGCCCAAAAAGTTATCAAACTGTGCATACCCTTTGACCCAGCAGTGCTACTACTGGGCTTATATCCCAAAGAAATACTAAAGAGTGGAAAGAGACATATATGTGCCAAAATGTTTGTGGCAGCTCTTTTTGTTGTAGCTAGAAACTGGAAGATGAATGGATGTCCATCAGTTGGAGAATGGTTGGGTAAATTGTGGTATATGAAGGTTATGGAATATTATTGTTCTGTAAGAAATGACCAGCAGGAGGAATACAGAGAGGCTTGGAGAGACTTAAATCAACTGTTGCTGAGTGAAATGAGCAGAACCAGAAGATCACTGTACACTTCAACAACAATGCTGTATGAGGATGTATTCTGATGGAAGTGGAAATCTTCAACATAAAGAAGAGCCAACTCACTTCCAGTTTATCAATGATGGACACAAATAACTACACCCATAGAAGGAACACTGGGAAGCGAATGTAAATTGTTAGCACTACTGTCTATCTACCCAGGTTACTTATACCTTCGGAATCTAATGCTTATTGTGCAACAAGAAAATGGTATTTACACACATGGATTGTATCTAGGTTATATTGTAACACAAGTAAAATGTATGGGATTGCCTGTCATCGGGGGGAGGGAGTAAAGGCAGGGGGGGGATAATTTGGAAAAAGGAATACAAGGGATAATATTATAAAAAATATATAATAATAAAAAATTATTAAAAAAATAAATAAAAAAATAAAATAAAATATTATTCCATTAAAAAAAAGAAATTGATTAAAAGTAGATAGTTATGTTATTTCTTCTAAATGAATGTCTTTGTTATTATCTTCTATTAAATAATGTCTGAGAAAAATAGGATTATTTTATTGAATAGCACTAAAAACTCTAGATTCACTGGGGATTTTTGCCTTAAAGTTTATTGTATCAATTTATTGTTTCATAGGTTGAATAAGTGATAGCCTCAAGGAAATATGTACTTAAAGAGAGGTAATCTAGTCACATGGGGCATAGAGGAATAACTGGCAGGAAGAACTCTGCAGCAGTATCAATAAAATGTAAAAAGGACTTAGGGATTATATTTTAGTCATATGTAAAAGGATTATGTGAGAATTTAAGAAAAATTCATGGGATAACAAGGTGTGTGCAATTTGAGATTTGTTCTAATAGAGATAATGCCCTTATTTATACTCATAAAAGAATGATTTTACATGTTCCATTTACAAGGCAATGTACTAGGCCACAAGAATAGCCTCAAGTAGTTTACATTTTTATTAAGAGCAGGGATACCACATGCAAATAGCTCAAGAAATATGAGTAATTTGGAGAGAAAAAAAAGCATTAATGATTGGGGAAGGGGCAGAAAACACTTAATGAACTGAGTCTTGAAGGAAGAAGATTAATCAGAAAGTGATGGATGAGGAGAAAGTGCACACCAGGTTTATGTGAGTAAATGAAGGCAGTAAATGAAATACCAGTTTGGAGAATAGTTGATAATTCAGTTTGGATCAGGCAAAGGTTATATGGGAGAATAAGATTAAGTAACAAAAACTGGAAACAAGATTTTAAAGGGCGTTTGAGGCCAAACTAAAATATTTTAATTTTATCTTGGAGGCAATAGAAGGGCACTGAAGAAATTTGAGCAGGCGATGATATGGAAGGAACTGTGCCTTACAAAGATTATCTTGTCAGTTATATGGAAAATGGATTGGAGGGAAGAAAAGAGTAGAAATGGATTGGGGATGTCAATTTGGAGGCAATTCTCAGTGAAAAGTGATAAGGATCTAAACTGTGGTAGTAACAGTGTGTATAGAAAGAAGGCCAGTTTGACAGATAAGACAAAACTTATTGGATTTCATTGTGGAGTGAGACAGCCAAGGATGAAGCCAAGGTTGTAAAGTTAGATAATTAGAAGGTGAATTGGGTTACATTTTGACTTTCCTAGATTTCCTCTTTTTATGGGCTTCTCTTTCTGATGTATCTCAAATTTTAAACTATTTCTAATGATCAGAATTTCCCTGGCTTCCCAGTTTTCCTCAGACTCTCCACCTACTTAAAATATTTCAGATTTACTCCTTATAATCAAAACATATTTATTTGTATAATTTCTATGCTGTTCTGAATGGTTTTGGTCTATAAAAATGATAAGCAGAAGAGATGATTTCAGAAAAACCTTGAAAGACTCCTATGAATATGAAGTGAGCAACATCAGAAGAATGTTATACATAATAACAACAATATTGTAAGGATGATTGTAATTCTAAATTGTAAAAGACTTGGCTATTCTGATCAAAATTGATTCAAGACAAAAAGACCCTTGATGAAAAATGCTATTCACTTCTAGAAAGAGAACTGATGAATCTGATTGCAGATTGAAGCATACTTCTTAATTTTTTTTTTTCTTGGTTCATTTATCTGTGTTTTCTTTACAACATGGCTAAAATGGAAATATGGTTTTTATGACTTAATTTTTATAATTAATACCGAATAAATGTTCTTCTCAAGAAAATAGAATGAGCATGAGAGAGAATTTTTGAAATTCTTTGAAGAATTTAAAATGTTAAAATTTTCCATGTAATTGGGAAAATTTAATGAAATAAAAAAAACATATTAAAATTTAAAATTAAAATAATTTTCTCCTGTATGAATCTTCTGCTATACTGCCTTAGGATATGGAAAATGAAACTAGATGTCAAAAATAAGCAGAATTAGAAATTATAAATAATTAAGGTTAGAAAATAAGAAACCAGGATAATTCCTCCCTTTTGGGCCTGGGAATAAACCAGCTCAAGTTCAGCAAGATTGTCACAGCATGATCAATGTTGTAAGCTACAGTAGCTTTTGAAGACAACTTCCAAATTACAGAGTGGTTGCTATCTTTATTTTTGAAGGTATTTTGAATAAATCATTGAATTTGAAGTATAATTAGGATTTTTTGACTCTCTAAATAATCATTATCCACGTTTACATAGTACTTTAGTGTGTTATTTTATTCTAGCCCCACAAAAATTGTCCTGTGAAGTCATAAGTAACATTTCCCCTATTTTAGAGATAAGGAAATTGGGATTTAGAGATATTGAATGACACATTTCTTACCAAATCTCAGAGTCAACCTCAAGTCTTCTGTTCCTTCTTTTCTACAATGTTGATTATATCTTTCAGACTAAAGAGGCAAGACATGAAATCATAAGGGAGCTTTTCCTTGCAGACTATATCTTCTGATAGCTTCCCTCTGAACGGATTCATTTCCACTCTTAAGAGAGCAACAACAGGGAAATTTGGCTTTAGAGGAATCATTTAGTGAATTATCTTTATTTAACTAATGAATCCCTTTGCATTATAAATAAGTACCTCATTAGATGTTGTGCACATTCATATTTCTACATATTGAATTTTTCTTAAAATCAAATTCATCATTGTGAATAATTGTCAAAAAAACTAGTAATACTCAGAAAAATCTTCCTATTCTGGTATAACTACTACTACTTCTACCAAGACTAATAGTAACTCATATTTATTAAATACTTTAGGTGTTAAAATATTTTCCTGGTAATAATTCTTGTATAGATAATACAAGTATTGTTACTGTATTGAATTATTTTAATTCCTGCATGTAATTGTAGCTGATGGATGAAGTGAATAGAAAATATACAGCTACAATATAGGTAGACATTTTTGTCTCAGTTTTTCACCATTTGAATCATTCTTTAAGGTAAAACAGATACATTTTAAATTTGCATTCTCTAAAGAAAAAATAATAATAATAACATTAGTGCTTGAAAATCTAATATGAAAACTCTGCTTAAAGGCATTCATTTATTTCAGATTGGTATTGCTCTAATTAGTACTGCTTTTAATTTATCATTTTATTGTATAAAGCAGGCTTAGTGCAAAGGCCCAGAGATATGTTTATAATTCAAAAAGGATTCCAGAATTCCCACTTGTTTTCCATGCCTACATCAATAAAAGCAGATGGACCAGTTTTTCATGGTATTCTGAATTCTAATAATAACATTTTAATTAACCTGGGTAATCTTTGAGACTTAGAAATATTCTTTCCCAAAAATTTCTGACATTTGAGAGATTTTTTTGGTTTCTAAATTGTGATGAGAATAACATAATAATTAAAGGCTTATTTTAGGAATAAAATGAAAGATTCTTTAAAAAAAAAAAACCACTATTCTAAGCTTATATTTTTTTCTATGAAGAGTTTCCTACAGATACCCTGAACATATTTATGTGATAGCTTACAATTGATGATTAGTAATGTTAATTACTAATAACTAATGTTAATTAGCATGTTAATTGAAATAATTATAAAATAGCAAAACCAAAAGTGAAATGTTTGTAGAATCAGGTCCTTTCTGAAATGGAATATGCTGAGTAATATATAGCTAACACAGAAACTATTTTTTGATAATTTTTGTTATTGAGCATGTTTCAAAAATGTAGTTCACATTCATTTCTTAATTATTGTTTAGCTAAACATCTATTTGATGCCTGAAGAACTTGTAAATTTTAAATTGCAATGTGAAAGTGAATTATGTTGATCATCACCTTTAAATTTCTTTAAAAAATTTTTCAAGCAGGGAGGGAGGGAGGAAAAAAACAGGTGAAGAGAGAATGGATGGAAGGAAGGAAAAGAGAAAGCAAGAGAGGTAAGGAAGAAAACAGATATATTCAATCATTGAAAGAAAAATAATAATTTAATTACAGGGACCATTACCAGGCTGGCTCTTTGAGAAATATGTCTGGCATTGGGGAAAGAGCATGATTACTCACATGAATCCTTCTAAAAAAATTATCAGGAAAGAGTAGCTTTCAACAGGTCACAGATAAGAGGCAACTTTCTTCAACATATATAAAATAAAGACAAAGAGTACAAGAGTCCAATTGAGGCACACCATCCCCTCTGACTACACTCTAAGTTGGCATGTCTTGTGATGTTGAAAGCTGTGTTGCTTTTTTGAATATTCAATATTATTTGAATATTGCTTATTTGAATATTTTGAATATTGAATATTTGAATAAGAACCATGTTCTTATTAGCTAAAGGGATAATGAGTTAAACATGATATCTGAGTAGAGTAAAATAGGCTGCACTTCAAGAAACAATTCTTTTGGGATATATCTCTTGATCTTGTCTTCTCTTACCATCTTTAAAATTTAAATATGAGCTGGATCTTTTTTTTAAATTAAATTTATAATTATACTTTTTTTTGACAGTATATATGTATGAGTAAATTTTTAATAACATTATCCCTTGTATTCATTTTTCCAGATTTTCCCCTCCCTCTCTCTACTCTCTCCCCTAGATGACAGGCAATCTCATACATTTTACATGTGTTACAGTATAACCTAGATATAATATATGTGTGTAAATCCAATTTTCTTGTTGCACGTTAAGAATTGGATTCCCAAGGTATAAGTAACCTGGGTAGATAGAGAGAAGTGCTAATATTTTACATTCAATTCCCAGTGTTCCTTCTCTGGGTGTAGTTGTTTCTGTCCATCATTGATCAACTGGAAGTGAGTTGGATCTTCTTTATGTTGAAGATTTCCACTTCCATCAGAATACATCTTCATACAGTATTGTTGTTGAAGTGTATAGTGATCTTCTGGTTCTGCTCATTTCACTCAGCATCAGTTGATGTCTCTCTGTATTCATCCTGTTGGTCATTTCTTACAGAGGAATAATATTCCATAACCTTTATATACCATAATTTACCCAGCCATTCTCCAATTGATAGACATCCATTCATCTTCCAGTTTCTAGCTACAACAAAAAGAGCTGCCACAAACATTTTGGCACAAACATGTCCCTTTCCCCTCTTTAGTATTTCTTTGGGATATAAGCCCAGTAGTAGCACTGCTGGATCAAAGGGTATGCATAGTTTGTTAACTTTTTGGGCATAGTTCAAGATTGCTCTCCAGAATGGCTGGATTCTTTCACAACTCCACCAACAATGTATCAGTGTCCCAGTTTTCCCACATCCCTCCAACATTCATCATTATTTGTTCCTGTCATCTTAGCCAATCTGACAGGTGTGTAGTGGTATCTCAGAGTTGTCTCAATTTGCATTTCTCTGATCAGTAGTGATTTGGAACACTCTTTCATATGAGTGGATATAGTTTCAATTTCATTATCTGAGAATTGTCTGTTCATATCCTTTGACCATTTATCAATTGGAAAATGGTTTGATTTCTTATAAATTAGGATCAATTCTCTATACATTTTGGAAATGAGACCTTTATCAGGACCTTTAACTATAAAATATTTTCCCAATTTGTTACTTCCCTTCTAATCTTGTTTGAATTAGTATTGTTTGTACAGAAACTTTTTAATTTGATGTAATCAAAATCTTCTATTTTGTGATCAATAATGATCTCTAGTTCTTCTCTAGTCACAAATTCCTTCCTCCTCCACAGGTCTGAGAGGTAGACTATCCTCTGTTCCTCTAATCTATTTATGATCTATGAGCTGGATATAACCAAATATTAATTATCTATTTTTTTAAAAATATATTTTATTTATTTATTAATTAATTATCATATTCAGATAGAAAAAAGAGACATAAGGAAAACAAAACAAGACAGGATAGAACATTGTCAAGTGCCCCACCAGGAAGGATTCAAACTATATAACAATAAATTATTAGTTCAAGGAAAGATATATAGTGAAATCATATTCATGAATGTCTGGTTGCTTCTTTGTAGGTTATTCTTTTGATCTCTGCTGTGGCAATTTTTTAACTTTATTATTATTTTTTTCCACTTTTCAGTTCCCATCCCCCCACATTCTCCAAGCAGGTTATAGTTAAGCACAGATATAGATAATATACACACATGTGTATGTATATGACATATCTGTCATGTATGTATGACATATGTCTATGTATGTATATATATCTACATACATACACATCTATATATATATATGTATATATATATATATATATATATATATATATATATATATATATATATAAATATATGTATAAACTTTCTCCCATACACATTTATCCACATATAAACATATATCTAAAATAATATTGGTATGGTTGGCATATAATGTAGATTTTTCTTTTGATTGAACCTTGGATTTATTTCCTCTTTCCTTATCCCTGCTAACTCTTCTGCTTTAATTCTGCTCCTTAACTTGCTTTGTTATTACTCAACCTCCCTCAGCCATGGATCCTCTCATTTTCTTCCCCTTTGCTTCTCCCTCTATCCATTCCTTTTCCCTATTTCTTTATAGATTTTGGAGGGTGCTATATACTTTATGGTATATATGTAGTGTTGCCTGTTTAACCCATTCCCAATGTGAGAAAGCTTTCAGAACTATGAGCCTTTCTCCACCCTAATTATCCCTCTCCACCTAATAATGCCTAGTAATCTCTCTCTGCACCTCATTTGTATAACTGTAATTAATACTTTTATATTTTATCTGAGCACTTTTGCTTTTTAGAGTCAAATCATACTCAACTCTGCCTTAATTTTTCTTTTGAGCTACCCAATTACTAGTGTCAATCTCAAACATGTGGTCTACAGAGAACGACTTTGGTATCTTTGATATATGACCAAGCTCTAAGTGTTCTATAATGCCTGCTTCAGGCATTTTATGGGTGTTGGAACAAATTGTTCTCATCAATCCATTCCACTAGGAGTAAGTCTTCACACATTTGGAATGAACATTCCCTTCACTCACCAATGGCTTTGAACCCTTTCAGTTACCTCAACTTCATTAAGGTATCTGGTTTTGCTGAGGTGTGGTCACTGTACATGTTACAACTTTTTGGAGTCACAGATAATAATTGGATGACAGATGAACAGCAAAGATATAGATCAATGGACCTGAAAAAGTTTTGGCAAGACTTCATACCAGAGGTGCTAATTTTCTCTGAATACCTCAGATAGCCATAAATGTGGATAAATAGAAGAAAATAACTATTATTACTATAAGTATTTATTGTTTCTTGAAGGAACTATTATCACCATATGTTAACCCACTTCTAGGTTAATCTTATGATTTTTAATATGTTAAAAATAAATTACTATAGTCAAATTTGTAGATTCAACCAGAATTTTTGCCCTGGCCATTAAAATGTTCAAGGGATCCTTTAATTGCATGGGTCAGCCAGGTATCTTCTATTTCTTAGCCCATATCATAAGCTTTGCTTTTATAAAAAAGGAAAAAAGTATGAATCAGCTCCTGGACATCACATCTTTTTTATCCTAGGTCATAAGAAGATATCCATAAATACATAATACCACAATATTCATATAATATTCATAAATACAATACCATTTATGAACAAATTTGAATGGGAAATCCTCATTTCTCAACATTCCCTTATCTACCTATTCTCTGGAGAACTTCTTATTAATCTGACACATATAACTTAGAAATCTTCAGGAATTTTAATTAGGGAAGCCAGTTCCTATTATGCTGAGTTGTGTCAATAATAAATACCATTTCTATTATGCTTTATATTTCCTCACAAGAATTCTGTGCAGTAGTCAGTGCCAGTTTACCAGGTAATAAAACTGAGGCTTAGAAATTTTAAGGATCTCATCCATGGTCACTCAAGTACAATATGTGGCTTATAGGAATATATTCTATTTGAGTTCAATACCATTGATGTAAGGTATACGATTTTTAGGTTCAAGCTAAATTCCTGATCATTGTTATTCTTTAATAGTGAAAGTGATGAGATTCAGGTTCCTGGTGGTCAGGTTAGTGGCAGGTTCAGGTTTCAGGGGACCAAATGAAGAGGTCCCCTTAATTTCTCTAGGATTCGGTGCACTGTAGGGAGTTGTGGGAACCCCCTTCTGGTGGTGTAGAGGTCTTTAATAAAGAAATTTGCAAACCTGAAAAGCTAGACTGGTAAAAGAAGTTTATTATTGGCATTGGGAAGTCAGCCTTTGCTATGCATGAATAGAAAGACTGAATTCTTTGGTGACAATGGTCCTGACAGAGAAGTAAAGTTTCTAGTGGAGGAGTCCTAGCACAGAGATAGAGAATTTCTAGCAGAAAAATTCCCAACAGAGAGGTATAAAGTCTTGTTAAAGAAATAGGTGAGGAAGATAAAGAGAGGGTAATGCTGAAAGAAAATATCATTTCAGCGGGCAGAGGTTGCTGCTATGCCAGATAGAGAGAGATTCCTTGGCATGGCATATTAGGTCCTCTGCAAGGACTGGGTTTAAAATTGCTGTTTTTATAAGGAAATCTGAGACAGAAGTTTCAACCACATGAGATTCCCTCAATGCTATCACTGCCCCCAAGCCTAGATGAGACTATTTACTGAGAGTGGTTTTGTGCCAACAATAGGGGTCAATAGAAATCTAGAGCTCCTGCTAAATGAGATTACTTCAACTAGTCCTACCAAGATAAACCACTTTATCTTGATTCCCAGGAGAGGGTCTCTCACAGAGGCAGGGTTCAAAGGAGAATCTCTCCTTCAAGGAGCTTCTCATGGCTCATTCCCAAAGTCAGAAAGAGAGAGAAAGAGAAAGAGTTTCAGGGCTCTCCTTTTCAAAAGGAGGGCCCAAGTACTATATCAACTCCTTTACCACCAGATACACTGTTCCACAGTGAAAACACATAATAATTAATGATGAAACTCATATTATCTAAATAGCAAAATAAAAATCTGTAAAAGATTATAGGAGAAGATATACAAGACAACACAGAGTAAAGAAGCTCTCTCATAAAAATAGTTCAGAAGAAAGAGAGAGACGAGACATACACATACACCCACAGAGACAGAGACAGAGACAGAGACACAGGGAGAAAGAGAGAGAGAGAGAGAGAGAGAGAGAGAGAGAGAGAGAGAGAGAAGAAGACGAGAGAGAGAAGAGAGAGAGAGAAGGGGGGTTATTTCAGATCTCAATTGAAGGGGAAATTCATCAAATGTCCCTAATATGGCAAGATAAGAATCAAGGCACAGTGGAGTTTATTTTCCTCCCCTTAATAACCTTAAGAGAGGGTAGCATTGTATATCTTCTCTCTTAAAGTTGGAAAAAAAGGAATCCAAAGAGACTGAACACTTGGTGCAATGAAGAGAATAGTTGGTCTGGAATCAGAAAGAGTTGAATTCAATTCTAGCTTCAGATCTTGGCTCTTGAGCAAGTCAATTAGCTTTTGCCTTCTTCACTTAATTGTAAAAATGGGCATATTCATGGCATTTACTTCCAAGAATTGTTGTTGGCATAAAATGAGATAATATTTGAAGTGTTTTGTGTAGTGCTTCACCAAAATGAAGCACTTAATAAATGGGTGTTGTTTTCCACATCACATAGGATAAGCAAGACTTGAATATTGACCTTTATAGCACTCTTTTGACTATACAAGGCTGCTCTTAATACTCATCATACAGCCTAAGGCAAGAAAGTATAATAAAAAAAAATAAATGAGATGAAAACACTGTGCTTATAAATATAGATTGTTCTGAAAAATAAATAGAAAAAAGAAAGGAAAGACAAATATGACATCTCCATAAAAGCTACAGCCTATTTCTTTTTCTTTTTTTAAAGGTGCCTCTATTTTATTTATTTATTTTAAACTTAATATAGAATAGGAAAGAAAAAAAGTACATTATATATAACAGAACATGAAAGGATTCAAAAGCAAAGCAATAAATTTGTATTTCAAGAAAATCTATAAAATAAATATTACATATTGTGTTCAGATCTGTCTATCTCTTCTTTGTTTCCTTGTAGGTTTTTGTTTATTTGTTTTGTTTTGTTTTCTGCTGTGTACTTTTTATATTTTAATTTTTTTCCTCTTTCCTTTACCTAAGATGGCTACAATCAAGTGTAAGTAAGAATGAAAAGGGAGGGATAGGATAGAAAGAAGGGTAGAAACACTAGGAACAAAAACGCAATAGAAGGGGGGAGGGGTGCTAAGAGATAAAATAGCAGTTGGAGTGGATTAAAAAAGATTACTAAGAGAAGGGGGGAGGGGTGATAATTGATAAGGTAGTGGGTGGGCTAGGTAAAAAAAACACACACTACTAAGGACAGGGTGGAAAGAGAGAAGGAAAATATATATAGTGGAGAAAACAGAATAGAGACACTGGTAATCATGGCTATGAATGTGAATGGGATGAACTCATAAAATGGGAGTGAATAGCAGGATGGTTTAGAAAACAGCATTTTAAAATAAATGTTGTTTACAAGAAACACATTTGACACAGAGAAACATACAGAGTAAAGGCTGGAACAGAATCTATTATTACTCTAGCTACAGTAAAAAAAAAAAAAAAAGGCAGAGATAGCGATTCTGATTTCAGAGGAAGAAAAAGTAAAAATAGATCTTGATAAAAGAGAGAAAGGGAGGAAAGTACATCTTGATAAAGGCTACCATAAACAATTAAGTAATAATTATACTAAATGTGTATACACATGTGGCAGAGCAGCCAAATTCTTAGAAAAGATTTTAAGTCAGTTACAGGAAGAAATAGACAACAAAACTTTACTAATGGGAGATCTCAATTTTCCCCTTTCAGAATCAAACAAATTTCATCACAAAATAAACAAGAAAGAAACTAAGGAGGTTAATAGAATCCTGGAAAACTTATATATGATAAACCTTTGGAGAAAATTGAATAAGGACAGAAAAGAATACATTTTTTTTTTCCTTGGCAGTACATAGCATCTACATAAAAATTGATGATTTATTAGGGCACAAAAACCTCATAATAAAATTCAGAAAGGCAGAAATTGTAAATGCTTCTTTTTCAGATCACAATGCAATAAAATTATAGTCAATAAAAAAGCAGGGAAAGATAGACTAGAAACAAATTGGAAATCAAATACTTTGATTCTAAAGAATGAGAGAGTTAAAGAATAAATCAATGAAACAATCCACAATTTCCTCCAAGAGAATGACAAGAATGAGACAACATACCAAAATCTATGGAATGCAGCAAAGCAGTTCTTAGGGGAAATTTTGTATCCTTAAATAGCTACATGAATAAAATAAAGAAAAAAAGTAGATCAATGAATTTGGCATGCAACTAAACAAGCTTTAAAAAAAAGAACAAATAAAACCCCCCCAATTAAATACCAAATTAAAAATTCTATAACTCAAAGGAGAGATTAATAAAATTGCAACTAAGAAAACCACTAAACTAATAAATAAAACTAAGAATTATTATATGAAAAAACCAAAAATATAGATAAACTTTTGGTTAGTTTGATGAGAAAAAGGAAATAAAAGACCAAATCAGAGAAATAATTATAAGTTATTTTGCCCAACTCTCTGGCAGCAAGTCTGACATTCTATTGAAATGGATGAATGTTTGCAAAAATATAAATTGCCTAGATTAATGGAAGAGGAAATAAATCACTTATTTAGTCCCATTTTTAGAAAAAGAAATTGAACAAGCCATTAATAAACTCCCTAAGAAAAAATCTCCAGAGCCAGATTCTACCAAAATGAATTCTACCAAATATTTTAAAAAAACAACTCCAATACTATGTAAACTATTTGGAAAAATAAGTAAAGAAGGAGTCCCCCCAAATTCCTTCTATGACACAAATATGGTACATTAAGAGGAGCCAAAATAAAGAAAGAAAATTACATACCAATCTCCTAATGAATACTGAGGTAAAAAAATTTTAAATAAAATATTAAGAGATTACAGCAATTTATCAACAGGATAATACATTATGACCAAGTGGGATTTATATCAGGAATACAGGGCTGGTTTAATATTAGGAACATTCCTACCATAATCAACCATATCAATAATAAAACCAACAGAAGTCATGTGAAAATTTCAATAGATGCAGAAAAAGCTTTTGACAAAATACAGAGCACTTATTCCTGTTAAAAAACACTAGAGATCATAGGGATGAAGGGAATATTCCTTAAAATAATAAACACTATCTAAAACCAATAGCAAGCATTATTTGTAATGGAGAGAAGTTGAATGCATTCCCAATAAAGGTCAAGAGTAAAACATGGATGCCCATTATCATCACTATCTAGAAATGTTGGCTTTATCAATAAAAAAAGAAATGAAATTAAAGGGAATTAGAATAGGTAATGAGGAAATAAAACTGTCACTCTTTGCAGATGATATGATCATATACTTAGAGAATTCTTGAAAGTCATGGAAAAACCCACTAGAAACAATTAGCAACTTTAGCAAAGTTGCAGGATATAAAATAAACCCACATAAATCATCAGTATTTCTATATATTGCTGACAAAACCCATCAGCAAGAGACAGAAAGAGAAATTCTATTTAAAATTACTGCAGACATAATAAAAAACTTGGGGGGGTCTACCTGCCAAGACAAACCCAAGGACTATATGAACACAATTACAAAATATTTATCACACAAATAAAGTCATATCTAAACACCAAAAGAATATCATTTGTTCATGGTTAGGCCAAGCTAATAAAATAAAAATGACAATTCTGCCCAAATTGTTCAGTTCCATACCAACTAAGCTGACAAAAAATTGTTGTATAGAACTAGAAAAAATAATATACAAATTCATCTGGAAGAATAAAAGTTCAAGAATATCAAGGGAATTATTGAAAACCCCCCCAAAATGATGATAGCTTAGCAGTGCCAAATATAAAACTATATTATAAAGCAGCAATTATCAAACCCCTTTAATTCTGGCTAAGAAATAAAAGTGGTGGATCGGTGGAATAGATTACATACACATTACACAACAGTAAAGATCTTAATTAAATTAAAACAAATTAAAAAGCAAATTAAAATAACTCTGAGGTACCACTTTACATTTCTCAAATTGGCTAAGATGACAGGAAAAGATAATGATAAATATTACATGCATTGTTGGTAGAGTTGTGAAATGATCTAACCATTCTGGAGTGCAATCAGGAACTATGTCCAAAGGGTTATCAAATTGTGCATAGCCTTTGACCTAGCAATGCAGTTACTGGGTCTATATCTCAAGGAAATCATAAAAGAGGGAAAAGGACCTACATGTTCAAAAAATGTTTGTATAATCTCTTTTTGTGGTAACAAAGAATTGGAAAATGGCTAGGAGACTATCAATTAAAGAGTGATTCAATAAGTTGTGATATATGAAGGTAATGGAATATTATTTTTCTATAAAAATAAGCTGATTTTAGAAAGGCCTGGAAAGATTTACACAAATTGATGCTTACTGAAACATGCAGAATCAGGAATATATTGTATATGGTAATAATAAGAATGTGCTTACTTGGTTCTCAGTTGTGCAGTGATTCAAAGCAATTCTAATAGACTTTGGACAGAAAATGCCATCAGCATCCAGAAAAAGTACTAAGGAAATTGCATGTAAATCAACACATCCTATGTTCAAAAAAAAAATCTCTTTTAATTTGACTAATGCCTCCAGCATTAAAAGAAAAATCTCATCTTTTAATGAATTACATCAAATATGTCAATGCTTTATTGCGTGTTCCTCTTCTTTTTATGTAATGAGGTGAATGACTTAAAAAAGAGTTGTATTTGATGATTTCACCATTTCACATTCTATTTGCTAAAAAACTGTATGATATTTAGTGCCTCATGTCATTCTTTCATAAAATTAAAATGCCTGTATAATTTGAATATTTCACCAAATTTTGAGCTCTTAGTGCATTATTAATATTAAAACAATTTTTTCATATGGGTTTTGTGCCCCTAATTATGTGGGGACAAATGTTATTAGATGGCAGATGCCTTTCCCATCTGGATAATCCCACTTTCCTGCTGCACTATTTCTCTGTGTAAATCATCTCTTCATTAATGCTTTTCCTAAGATATGCAAATGAGGAATAAATCAATACAAAGATAAACATTTAAAATATGTATATCAACATGAAACAGTATTTGACTTAGTTTTGTACTATGGTAAATATAATACAAATACATAAATGTGATAAATATAATAAAACTAGATAATAAATAGATAAATAAAGGAATAATGCTTCATTCTACAGTTACAAGAAAACTTTATTGTAATAGTATATAATTGATTAAAAAATATGTATTAAACATTTTTTGATAGATTAATCAAAAGAAAGTGACATCAGCACTGGTAATAGAATGAAATTGTTTAAATGAAATATTTTTCCCATTCATTTAGTAATATTATGTAGTAGCCAATATTCATATTTAACAATTACAGTTCAATAAGTATCTAATTAAGTAATTTATCTTTCTCTCTGAAGCAAAGGCATCATGTTCTGGGAGAATTTCCTAGAAACTGCTAATCTCTTTGCTAGGAAGAGAAGATAGTAGAAAATAGAGATAGATACACCTCTCTAGGAATCATCTAGGTTGAAGAATTAGTGGTGAAAGAACAAACAGCATAGCAAGCAGTATTGATGTTAAAAAGCACACTTCCCATACTTCCTTTCCTACAGCCTACCTAGGTAAGTCCTAAACATAATAGTGTTTAGAAAGTGGGAAGGAACTATGGACTTCTCTGAGGGCACTAATGAGTCATATATGTGTATATAGACATGTACATATGTATTTATATGCATATAAAATTAGTGTGCTTATATGTATGTGTATATTCTATACATATACATATACCTATACATACATGCTTACATATCCAGATATTCAAATTACTGAGTTTCACCTGGGCTAGGCCAAGAGAAATGTGAGTACACAAAATATTGTTGTTCAGTTGTATTTGACCCTTCATGAACCCATTTGAGATTTTCTTGGCAAAGATACTGAAGTGGTTTGTCATTTCCTTGTCCAGCTCATTTTACAGAGGAAACTGAGGCAAACTAAATGCCTTGCTTGGAATAAAAAACCTAGTATGTATTTGAGAACAGATTTGAACTTAGGAAGATGAGTCATAGAAAGATAAGTTTTTGTTGTTTAACTGTGTCCTAATCATCCATACTTTATTTGGGGTTTTCTTGACAAAGATTCTGGAGTGGTATACACTAAATCTATCCCAATTAACCAGCAATGCTTACGGCTCAGTTAATCAACCTGACCCGGAGATCACCCTATATAGGGGTTCCCCATCCTATATATGGAATTAGTAATTAAAACAAAACAAAATATTGGAATGGCAGCCTTATGGGCATAGGTAAGAATTTCTAGTCATTATATGAGGAGTTTGATTCCTTGATACCTATTGTCTCCCTACATTACTCTCTCAACATGTAGACTTAAACAGAATTTTTCCCTCTAGAATTCTGGCAATTTCATTTGGATGTCAGTTCTGATACTTAGATATAATTGATAGTTAGAATGCTAAGGACTGGTAGATGAAAAGCTAAAGTAAGATAGGGACAAGGGATGATATTTCTGGTGCCCATGTATGGTAAAGAGAAAAAGACTAAATTCATTATGGTAATATTAAAAATAAAATTTAATCTTGTAGACCTTGACTACCTTTTCAGGGTCTACTTGAGGTCAAAGCTTTTCATAATAACACCAGGATTGTTATATGCTTATTAGTATAGTCTTCCCTTTTCCTTCTCAGTGAGTCTGAATTCCCTTTATGCATTTCAATTAAAAGAAAATATTGCAACAGATTGAATACAGAATGTCTTGTATCAAGCTAGACATTAAAGAGAATATATGTGTTATATATAAAATATTATATGTATATCTATATTCATCTATTTACATGCATACATACATTTCCAAATATAGAAACAAATTTCACACTATAACTAATTTCTCCAAGAAAAGAATTAGGTCATGTTGGAAAGAACACTAAATAGGATCTCAAAAAATGAAATTGATTTTATTTTATTGTCCAGGAAAACACTTCTTATTTAATATGGAAGTTATTTTGCCTACCCTTCTGGAGTATAGTCAAACCATTTACTTGCCAGGGCAAAGATGAAAATTAATTCAAAACTAAAAAAAATGAATAAAGATAAGAAAAAGATTTAAAAAGGCAAAACTAGTCCAACCTTATCTATTTACAAAGTTATTTGTGCCAAAAATAATGTTATATGGATGTTAGAAATGATATTTGTGTCAATAATAATACTTTGACATAGGCATTTAAACTATGTAAATTAATCACAATAATGAAGAAACCCAAAGAACCTAAAACAGATTTTAGTCAGAAAATAATAGACTAATTTGCTAAAAGGAGATACATGATAGACAAAGGCAGCACCAGTTTAGAACATAAATTCATTTGTAAAAGCTCATAGAAATGGATGGTGAAGGATTATACACAGTGTTACTTTAAAATGTGGAAAGGTCAATATGTATTCACCATGTTGAGGGTAATGGTCTGCCCTCAAACCCATCAGTTAATTAGGAGGTGTCTACCACCTACCATGTAAAAACTTTCCCTGGTGGATTGGGCAAATGAAAACAATTTCTTCCCTTGTCCATGAAGGTGATTGAAGCAGAGACAGGGGAGCTCTTAGATCTTAGTTTGACATTGAAGACGCCAGGGCCATCCCATGCATCCCAAATTATTGCCAGTCATCTTGACTTTTGTCTTACCACTGAATTTTGATGACTCTGGAAGAGAGAATGAAGCCAGTAATTTCAAGCAATCCTGTCTCACTTAAATCCAATATATAAAGAAGTCAAAAGATATGACTCATAATGTATTACCATTTTCCTATCTCAAAGTCCTGTGGTGAGAGGTAAGTGACAAAGGAGCAAGTGCTAATACATTGGAGATATAATTCCAACCCTGTAAACAAGCAATCCATAGTCAAAAAATAAATAAAATGACTAGACTGAAGTAGCAATGGGATTCTTCAGACCCTAAATGGCTGAACAGCCTTTTAAAAAGACTATGTTATTTGCTTATTAGCATGAAGAAGGGGTTATAAAAAGTGTCCTAAATATTTTTTGCTTCATTCCATCCTCATCTGCTTATATGTGGGGATCTTGCTCTGTGGTCTAAACACACAAAAAATGTGTGCAAAAACTTTTGTGAAAATTATTCAATTCATCATTGAAATGAGTAAAGGTTTTGGACATCACAGAATTCATTGGACCTGAAGGACAAATAGCCCTGATTGCAAAAGAGCTTAGTAGGTATCACATCAAATGGAGTGAAAACAAGGCTGGCAGAGGAGGGTCAACTTAATGAAATGGGAGTTGGAAAAGTATTTTTGTGGAATGGCCACAATGATGGATAGAACCATGAAGCTGGTATAGATGTTGCAAACAAAACTAATCTAGTCAACAAGGTTGTATGTCTCTCCAAAGCAGTGAATAATAGACTCATAACAGTGCAACTGCTATTCTCAGGAAAGTGTCATACTATCATAATCAGTACATATATTCACTATGATGAACGCTTATGAAGGCAAAGAAATTTTGTGAGGACCTAGAGCTCTTCATCATCAATGTGCCAAAAAAGAATAGGCTTGTAATTCTGGCCACTTTAAAAATCAAAATAGACACAAATTATCAGCCATGGCAACGAATCCTTGGGATAGACAGATGGTGTTAGAAAGACATTAACAATCATTTACTACTGAAGACTTCTGCATCTTATGATTTTCTCATCACTAACACTGTCTTTCATTTACGTAAATGCAATAATACTTCATGCAAACACTGGCATTCAATAGACTGTCATTGTAAGAAGAGACAGACAGAATGTGAGTGACTTATCCTTTCCAGGATAAACATTGATATACAACAAAAGTGGCTGCCCCAAGGCAAGACAATTACCAGAATACTTAATATCAACAAATTGAAGTGCTTCTTTAAGTGTGAACGGTTTGTTGCTAACTTAGAGAGAAAGTTGAGCTAACATATGATTGACAATAGTAGAGCACCACTTTTACTCATCTGGGCCATAACATGGCCCGATTGATTTGATAAAAATGTTGGGGAAATTCAGAAGCTGTTAAATGAAAAAAGAGAAATAAAAAAAACTTCACAGGGGCTTACCAGACAATAAGTCTTCTGTCTCTAAGAATGCAGCATTTAATGTCCCCCACCAAAAATAAAGTACAATAATGCTTAAAGAAATGTAGGATAAGAAAAGATGAAATTCAGTTTATCACTGATAGTAACAACCCAAAGCTCTTCTAGGATGGTTTGGGCTATTTATGAGCCAAAAACCTATGGTGCATCTTGACTATTTAGTGCTAATGGAGCCACATCGATTAGTGATAAGAACATGATCCTGGAGAGATGGGCTTGAAAACTTCCATAGTGTTAACAACAGAACATCAGTGCTGAAACTACTATTTACCTCAGGTTGACACCAATTGCTCTCTAACTGAAGTACCAATTTGAGGTTCTAACTGAAAAAGTTGAGGAGCCATTAGACTCCTCCTTTTGTGTGACAAAACACCTGATGCTGATTGCATTACAATTGAGATTTATAAGGCAGGAAGTTCATTGTTTATACAAAAGCTGATTGAAATCTTCTGAGTTTTATGGCAAGAGGAGGTTATCTCCCAGTAATTAAAGGATGCCTCCATTGCTCATCTCTATAAAGGAAAAGGAAACAAAAGTAAATAATTCTCCTTTAGTCATTGATGGCAAGATTCTTTACAAGAGTCCTTCTTAATAGACTTTTCCTTCACCTGGAAGATGATTATTTATCCCAGAGCTAGTATGCATTCAGAAAAGGCTGAGGAATGGTTGTTGTAGTATTTACTGCCTGTTAACTTCAGGAGAAATGTCAGGATCAGAATAAAATTCTCAGTCATGAGGATTTGTGGAAAATCATTGCAAAATTTGGTTTCCCAGAGAAAATCATCAGTATTATACAGATTTCATGATGGTTTGTTTGTGCAAGTTCTGGATGATGAATGATGCTCTCTCATACTTTTCCAGTCACCCCTGAAGTAAAGAAAGGTTTGTACTTGTTCCCAGGCTTTATAACAAAAAATTTTCAGTGACATTGTTGGGTACCTTCAACAAAGATGAAAACAACATTACGGTTAGCTACAGCACTGATGTTAAAGTACTGAACTAGAAAAAAGCTACAAGCCAAGGCTAAAGTGTGTGGAGAGCTTATGCATGATTTTTTGTTGATAGGTAATTGTGCACTCAATGCAGCGTCTGACACTGAGAGTATGGATGTTTTTTCTATTACTTGTGCAAATTTTGTTCTACCAAGAAAACATAAGTTCTCCACCAGTCAACACACATCCATACATAGAACTATTATTAAAAGCAAATGGAGAAATTCTGAAAGCTGTAGATAAGTCCACCTTCCCTGGGATTTTATTATCCAAAGATGTGAACATGTATTGACAAGGCTAATTCAGTGTTTGAGTGTCTCTGAAGCAAAGTGTGAGAAAGACGCGGTATTACATTACTTATCAAAATAAAAATCTACAAAGTTATTGTGCTATGCTCATTGTTGTATATTTGTGAAATCTACCAGAGCCAAGCCATGAAGAAACTGAGTCAATTCTATTTGAATTGTCTTAGAAAGATTTTGAAGATCACCTGGCAAGACAATGTATCAGATATAGCTTCTTATGCTATATTGTCAAACATTCAAACTCTTTTGCAGTTTGATACGCTGATAGACTGGCTATGTTATTTGAATGCTAAATGTATACTTGCCTAAAAGAGAACTCATACAAAACAGTCATTCATATGATAGTCAGAAGAAATAATACAAGGGCACTCTCAAGGTGTCTCTGAAGAACTTGGGAATCAATTGTGAGACATAAGAGATACTGGTACAGTACCATCCAGCATGGTATGCCCTTATTAAAGAACTGGGAAAAAACTGAGCAAAAATTACATTAGCTGTAAAGAAAGATGAAATGGGCAAATTTAGAGACATTTGCATATCAAATGTTCATATGGGCTAATTGTGCCTACTTTGTGACAGAATCTTCTGAGATCTGATCAGTCATAGTTAGATGCCCTCTTTGACCAACACCTAACATCCTAAACCAAGAAAAGATTGATATGGGTTCATGATTTAGTGATACTACAAGCAAATTAGGAGAATACGGGATAGACTACCTCTCAAGTTTGTGGAGAAAGAAAGAATTTATGGCCAAAGAAGAACTAGGGGGCATAATAAAATGAAAAATGGATAATTTTGATTATATTAACTTAAAAAGTTTTTTTTTAATGAACAAAGCCAAGACAACCAAGATTAGAAAGGAAGCAGAAAGTTAGGGAAAATATTTATCTTCAAGTATTCTGATAACGGCCTCATTTCTAAAATATAAATTGAGTCAAATTTGTAAGACAAGCTATTCTCCAATTGATAAGTGATTAAAAGATACAGACAGACAATTTTTGGATGAAGAAACTAAAACCATTTCTAGGCACATAAAAATACTCTAAATCTCCACTGATCAGAGAAATGAAAATTAAGACAACTCTGAGGTACACCTTTCAGATTGGCTAAGAAGACAGGAAAAGACAATGATATTGTTAGAGCAAATGTGGGAAAACTGGGACTAATATATTGTTGAGGAGCTGTGAACTGATCCAACCACTCTGGAAAGCCCAAAGGGCTATGAAGAAACTGTGCATACATTTTGATCTAGTAGTCTACTGGCTCTGTATCCCAAATTGATCATAAAAAGGGGTAAAGGACTCATAAAGGCAAACATATTTGTAGCAACTCTTTCTTGTAGGAGCAAGGAATTGGAAACGGAGTGAATGCCCATTAGTTAAGGAATAATTGAATAAATTATAGTATATGAATCTTATGGAATATTATTGTTCTATAAGAAATGATCTGCAGGATGATTTCAGAAATGCCTGAAGAGATTTAGATGAACTGATGTGAAGTGAAGTGAGTAGAACCAAATGAATGGTGTACACATCAACAAGACTATGTGATGATCAACTCTGATGGTCGTGGCTCTTTTCAACAAGGAGGTGATTCAGTTCAATTCCAATAAATTTGGTAGAGCCAGAAAGAGTACTGTGAAAACTGAATGTGGAGTACAACATAGTATTTCCATCTTTTTTGTTATTGTTGGCTTATTTTTTTCTTTTTTCCCTTTTTAATCTGACTTTTCTTGTGTAGCATGATAAATGTGGAAATATGTATAGAGGAACTAGACATACTTAACATATATTGGATTGCTTGTTTCTGGGAGGGGTAAGGGAGGGAGAAAAAATTGGAACACAAGGTTTTGAAAGGATGAATATTGAAAATAATCTTTGATTGTTTTTTGAAAATAAAAAGCTATTTAAAAAATGAAAATCAACCTCAGACACTTATTTACTATGTGCCCCATGGAAATCACTTAAACCTTATTTGCCTCAGTTTTCTAATATGTAAAATGGACTGGAGAATAAATTAATGAACCACTCCAGTCATGAAGAGTTGATAGGAATGGATAAGCTATATGCAGATAAATTATGAACTTTATTGTGAACAGAGAAGGCACTCTAATTAGATAGTGTTAGGGAACGCATCTTGTAAAAGATGAAATTATACTTAGGACTTAAAGGGCACCAGAGTGGTCACTCTCTTTGGATCTGGCTTGTGGACAAGGGAAGCCATCAGGAAAAAAAAAGATTTTCCTGGCTAAAAAAGTTTTATATGAAATCTACTTGCTTAGCATTTTCCATGGCAGATAAAGTGTTAATTCAAATACTTACTTTGACTGGAAACAGTAAAAGAATATTCAAGTTCAAATTTTATAGTTTCTTGGAGCATATTTTGAAGGTAGGCTGGCCTAGTTCCATTAGCATCTGTATGCTAGAATTTCTTCTTATCCACCAAAAAGTACTGATATAAAGCTCAGATTAGCTGTATTTCTTCATCAGGAAATTCATTCTCATTCATTGTTACATGATGTTCTTTTCAGTTAATGTGATAGAAATTCTAGTTTCTGCTTAAAATAAGGGGAAAAAAAACTTCCTCATAATTGAGGGAAAAATTGAAAGAGGCCCATCTGAAAACACAGAGTTCCATTCCCTGCTAGAGCATTTAAGTTAAATTGGGTAGCTATTTGTTTTGGATGGTATGGGAGAAATTCAGACTTCAGGTAGGGATTGGATTTGCCTGCCTCAGAGGTCATTTTCAATCCCGAACTTCTAATATTCTCTTGCTTATGGAAAAAAAATTCAAAATCAGAAATCCTTGGATTCAAGTCTCTGATATATACTATGTGACCCTCAAAAATCAAATTTCTCAGAATTCCAAGCAACTATCTGAGACTAAGCAAGGTAGAGGATTGTATTATTCAAAGGAATTTCCTAAACCTGGAATTCACATTTCAGTAAAATCCAAAGTCCAATCAGTATTACTTATTCCTTTCTTTGAGGATTAAATCTGAGTCCAAGAACAGAAAATTAATTAATAATTTAAAATTTTTAATATGAAATGACAGGCTCTGGTAACAACATTTGCCTACAGAAGAGAAAGAGAGAGAGACAGAGAGACAGAGACATATAGAGACAGACACACAGAGAGACAATCAGACACACAAAAAGAGAGAGACAGATAGACAGACAGAGACACAGAGCAATACACACAGAGAGAGACAGAGACAGACAGAGACAGATACACCCATACAGAGAAAAAGAAACACAAGAAAGACAGATTTGGGGAGGGAAGGAGGAAGGAAGAAGAACAAGAAGAGAGAAAAATTTTGTTCTCTCTTGGACAGGTGATTACCACCTTTCCCCCCACCCTAATTATGTAAACAGTATTTTTTCTGTTTCTTGAACATTTTCAATAATTCAAGAAACTTATATATTTTAAGTTCTTTCTCCACCAATTTATTGTGGACAGCTGCCACAGTCCTGGAAAACTATTTAGTATTTGCTTAGTCTTTTTATATAATTTTCATTGGAGATGGACTTTTAATACCTTGACACTAAAGGGAATCCCAAAACACATGACCCAAACTTTTCTGCTGGAAAAAGTTATGATTCTGTCTAAAAAAAATTGTAGAAATTTAATTTCCCTGTTCATGTGAATCAATATCCATAGCATTGTTCCATGGATAAATAGAACAATGAAAATACTCTGAGTATTTTAAAAACAAGTCTATGTCCTGAAATCTGCAAAAAAAAAATCACTTACTTTGGGTATGAGTCATTTAACCCAGCTGTTACTGTTCTTTCAGTTCAAAACTGAATTCAAGAAGGATTATTCTGATCTTAGTGATCCCACAGATTAAATATTTATTTACGAATGTGCTGCTTCTTCCATTGAGTTGATTAAGTCAATTTAATAAGAATAGATTATGAAGATTTATTTTCATCATCAAAAAAATTTTTGTAAAAACACACTGAAAAGGTTTACCACTAAAGGTACTATTTCTTTCTATCAGATACATAGACATAGACATACACATACAACCTATTCTCAGTCCTTGAAAGAAGAAAGTAGAAGTGCTGAATATTTGGACATTCTTACTAAAAAGGTTTAGACCTTAACAGGTTACATCTAGAAGAGGTATTAGAGAATAATCATTACACACCATGTGTTTAATAAATGATGAATTTGAGGTCTGGAAAAATTAGGTGACTTGTCCAGGATTGCATAGAATGGCAGGCCTAATATTTTAACCCAGATCTCCAGGCCACTATTCTAATTTTTTTCATGTTATGCTACCCTCTCTTTTGTGTACTAATCTAGTTGGTACCAAGATTAATGGAATGATATCTGAAAAAAATATTCCAGAATCTATTTTTCAGCTTATTGCATACATCATTTTTTTCCTCAAGCTAAATGTGTTTTAATATATTATACATCCTCTGGGCTATCTCCCTAACTCAGTTTTTTTCCCCCTAAAGCTACCCAAAGTCCAAGATCTATCCTTGCTAATTCATTTTAATAGGCAACAAATACAATTAGCTAAAATAAAATAATTTGCTCAATTGGCATAGTAAGAAGAGTAGCAACAAATACCTACACTCACCCTTAAACCTATGATATATCTCCCTATTAAATGAAGACTGAATAAAACTTGGAATACGTTTGTAGGAAAGCACATATTTTCAAAACAATGTATGCCTATGGTACTATAAAGCATCAGTGCCCTTTCCCTTTCGATGGATTCTTCGTGCTGCTACTTCCAGAAATATCACTTTTACTGTGTACACTGCTTAAATAAGCTTCCTTATCTTGTTATACTCTGAAGCTCAGCTTCTGACTACCAGGACTAATTCTCTCTTGAATTCTTGAATGCATCTCTTGTCAGTTCCTGAAACTACTTCCTAAATGTTTCTTTACCCTGTTAGATGCACCAATCACACTAGACAGATATCTTTCCTTCAAAATGCCTTAACCAGGGTAGTGTGGATGAAAGAGACAAGAACCTATCTTTGTTTCTCCACTCTCACAGAAAAACTCCCCAAAGCTACCCTATTTTTAAAAATATGTCTCCAGTTTGCTATGATTGAATTAACAAAATCTTGCACTACTTAAAGTGATGTCGTCTCTATATACATTTGCAGAAGGTGTATTATTAGAAACCCTATTTGGAATCTATATTATCTTGCAGTTCTAAGGATATTTACAAGTTCACAGGAAACTGTGAAATCCTTATTTTTCTTGGGTTCTTGAAGACAATGCTAACAGCTGTCTATTCCAAATAAATCAGAACTAAAGTAATGTAATTAATTCTAAAATATTTTCACAGACATAGTAAGTAACGTACAGGATTTGGCAGGTTCTATATGAAAGATAGGAGGACTTGGAATTAGATATTCCAGAAGGTAACATAGCTAAGATTATAACCAAGAATTCCTATTCATCAAAAGTCAGCATGATACTTCAGGGAAAATATGAATATTTAATGAAATAGAGGTCTTCCAAGAATTCCTGATGAAATAAAAGCAGAGCTCAGCAGAAATTCTGCTTTTGAATATAAGATTCAAGAGAAGCATTAAAAGGTAAAGAGGAAAGAGAAAACATAAGGAATTCAATAAGGTTAAATTGTCTACATCCCTATATGAGAAGATGACAATTGTAATTTTTAAGAAATATATCACTTGGGAAGAGCCAAGACAGTACAGAGAAATCAAGAAGTTACCTAACCTCTCCTCAGTTTCCCTCAGCAACAATGTGAAATGAAAACTTTGAACATATTCAGAACATAGAGAGAGATGTAATGAAACAATTTTCTAGCTCAAGACAACTTGGAAAGATTTCAGGAAAGATCAATCTGACTTGGGTGAAAGAGGAGCACAACCCAGCATGGTGTCCAAGCAAGGCAGAGATGGAGGTCTTAAAAACAATACAGGTAAGCAAACCAAATCTTCAATCATCCTCAAACAGGGCAGCAGAACAATGGTGCAGCCTCCAGTTCTAATGCAGAAGGCAAATTGCCAGCCCTGAAAACCAGAGACAAAAACCCAGACTAAATTAAACTACCTCAGCTCATTGAGCAAGTTACCAAGCACCTGAAGCCTCAGCACTCAAAGCCTGTGACCCTGCTCATGGGCCCTAGCACAAGAAGCTTAGGACAGTAACTCTTTACTCCAGTAAAAGAACCAAAAAAGCAACAGAGTCGACAAAAAAGAAAAGAAAAGAAAAAAAAAAAAGAAAAAAATAATAATGGGGAAAACCCCCCAAAAGAATCTTGGCCATCGAAAACCACTATGTTGAAAGGGATTGTTAAAACATAAATTCAGAAGATCACAAAATTTCTACATGCTAAAACTCAAAGGGGGATGTGAATTGGTTTCAAGCCCAAAGAGCCTTCTTGAAAGAGCTCATAAAGGATTTTTAAAAAATAATAAGGGAAGTAGAGGAAAAATTGGGTAAAAAAATTGGGAAGTATGCAAAGGAGAATCAACAGTTCAGAAAAAGGAAGAACAAAAACTGATGAAGAAAATAACACATTTAAAAGAAGAATTAATTTGGGACAGGTAGATAGCACAATATATAAAATACCAGTCCTGAATTCAGGAGGACTTGAGTTCAAAGCCATACTTAACACTCCCTGGCTGTATGACACTGGGCAAAATCACTTTACACCAATCATCTCAAAACAAAAACAAAAACAAAATAAAAAAATAGAATTAACCAAATGAAAAAGAAGGCACAAATATAATTAAAGAAAATCACATATTAAAAACTAGAATTGGGCAAATTGAAGCTAATGACTATAGGGAATCCAGAATCAGTCAAAGAATCAAAAAAGAATGAAAAAAAAATAGAAGAAAATGTAAAATACCTCATTGGAAATAATCCAAAGCCTTGATAAAAAAAAAAAAAAAAAAAAAAAAAAAAACACCCCTGGACAGCATCTTTTAAGAAATCATTTAAAAAAGTTCTCTGTTATCCTAGAATTAGAGCAAAATAATCATTGTAAAAATCAATAGCTTGGCTCCTGAAAGAGATCCCACAAGGAAAACTCCAAGAACTATTGTAACTAAATTCTAGAATTATAAAGTCAACATGGAAATACTGCAGGTTATTACAAAGAAATAATTCAAATATCGAGGAGCCACAGTAAAGATTAACAGGACTTAGCAGTTTCTACATTAAAGACCTGAAATATGATATTCAGGAGGACAAAGAAGCTTAGATTGCAACCAAGAATCAACTACCCAGCAAAATATGAGTGTAATCATTCACAGGAAGAGATGGATTTTCAGTGAAATGGGGCCTTTCAATCACTTTTGATGAAAAGACCAGAACTAAACAAAAAATATGAACTTCAAATACAAATTCAAAGGAAGCATAAAAAGCAAACAGTAAAGAAAAATATTATTTAAGGGTTAAACTGTTTATATCTCTATATGGAAGATGGTACTGGTACTAGTAATTTCTAAGAACTGTATCTTTATTAGATAGAATGTGATATACATAGACAAAGAGTGTGAGTATGATTTGATTTTGATGTGATGATATAAAAATGCATTAAGTGGTGACAAAAAGGATTGAGCTGGGAGAAAAGGAAAGGGGAGGTTAATGGAATAAATAAGAAGAGAAGCAAAACATCTTTTAAAGTAGAGGGAAAGAAGGGAGGGGGTTGAACATTGTTTGAAGCTTAATCTCATTTGGGTCAAAAAAGGAATAACATACACTTATTTGGGTATAAGAATTTAACTTAATCTACATAGAAACAGAAGGAGAAAAGGTAAAGAAAAGGAAGGAACTGGATAGAATGGAGGATAAAAAACAGTAGGGAAAAGGAGTAAGAGAAGGGAGGTGAGATGATAAAAGAGAGGCCAGATTTATGGAGTAGATAGTCAGAAGTAAAACACTGGGGAGAAGGAACAGGGTTAAAAGAGAGAAAAAACTATAAGCAGAGGAAAAATAGGATGGAGGGGGAAAAATCTGGTAATCATATCTGTGAATGTGAATGATGAACTCTCACATTAAATGGAAGTGGATAGAAGAGTGATTAAAAAACAGAATTTCACAATATGTTGTTTACAAGAAAACACATTTAAAACTGAGAGTTATGCACAGAGCAAATGTAAAACAATGGAAGAAAATATATTATGCATCAAGTGAAGTTTTAAAAAAGGTGGATGTAGCAGTCCTATTTCAGACAAAGCAAAAGCAAAAATAGATCTAATTAAAACAGGTAAGAAAGGAAACTACATATTGCTAAAGGTACCATAGACAATGGAATAATATCAATAATAAATATATATGTACTAAATGCTATAGTATTCAAATTCTTAGAGGAGAAGTTAAGTCAGTTACAGGAAGAAAGAGCAAAACCTCAATCTCCTCCTCTCAGAATCAGATAAATCTAATCACAAAATAAAAAAGAAAGAAATTATGGAAGTAAATAGAATCTTAGAAAACTTAGATATAATACTCCTCTGGAGAAAACTGAATGGGAATAGAAAGGAATATCTTTTTTTTTTAGTGGTAAATAGCATCTACACAAAAATTGACTATGCATTAGTCAATGCATAACCTTTGATCCAGGAGTGTCTGCTGGATCTGTATTCTAAAGAAATTATAAAAAAGGGAAAAAGGACCCACATGTGCAAAAATGTTTATAGCATCACTTTTTATAGTGACAAGGAACCAGATATCTATCAGTCAGGGTATGACTGAATAAGTTATGGTATGTTAGTAGTAGGAAATATTGTTGTCCCTTTTATTTTATTATTTTTATTAAAGGTTTTTATTTTCAAAATATATGCATAAATAATTTTTCAATGTTAACCCTTACAAAACCTTGTGTTCCAATTTTTACTCCCCTTCCCCATCCCCTCTCCTATATGGCAAGTAATCCAATATATGCTAAACATGGTAAAATATATCTTAAATCCAATATAGGCATACATATTTATATAATTATCTTGGTGCACAAGAAAAATCAAATCAAAAAGGAAAAAATGAGAAAGAAAATGCAAGCAAAAAATGACAAAAAGAGTGAAAACGTTATGTTGTGATCCACACTCATTCCCACAGTCCTCTCCCTGTGTATAGATGGCTCTCTTCATCACAAGATCATTGTTTAAAAAAAGCTACTTCCATCAGAATTGATCATCACATAATTATCATCACAGCATTTAGTTGCTGTGTACAGTGTTCTCTTGGTTCTACTCCCTTTCCAGACTTATATGAACTGATGCTAAATAAAGTGAGTGGGTCAAACAATGCTTAAGAGTGAATGGGTCAAACAAAAAATTATAGAAACAATCAGTAATTTCATCCTAGAGGAAAACAATAATGAGACAATATAAAAAAAACTTACAGGATGCAACTAAAGCAATTCTTAGAGAAATTTTGTATCTCTCAATGCTTTCATGAATTAAATTGAGAAAGGTAAGATCAGTGATGAATTGGAGATGCAACTAACAAAGCTAGAAATAAGAACAAACTTTAGAATCCAATTAAGTAACAAATTCAAAATTTTGAAAATAAAAGGAGAAATTAATAAAATTGATTAAATTAATAAAATAACAAATCAACAAAATTGAAAGTTAAAAAAAAAACATTGAATAAATAAGATAAATAAACTTTTAATTTGCTTAGAAACAGAAAAGAAGTCCTGCCACATTCCTTTTATGATGCAAATATATGCTGATATTTAAACCAAGAAGGGCCAAAACAGAAAGAAAACCACACACAATAAGACAATTATCTCTAATAAATATTGATGAAAAAATTTTAAATAGCATATTAGTAAAGAGATTACAGCAATTTATCACTAGGATACTACACTATAATCAGGTGGGATTTATATCAGGAATGCAGGGATGGTTCAATATAAGGAAAATTATCAGCACAATTTGCCACATGCTTAATAAAACTGACAGAAATTATATGATTATCTCAATAGATGCAGAAAAATGTTTTTGACAAAATACAGCATCCATTCCTATTAAAACACTAGAGTGAATAGAGATAATTGAGGTTTTCCTTAAAATAATAAGCAGTATTTGTCTAAAACCATCACCCAGCATTATATGTAACAGTAATAAGCTAGAAGCATTACCAGTAAGATGAGGAGTGCAACAAGGATGCTCATTATCACCAGTATTGCAGTATTGTAATAGAAATGTTAGCTGTAGCACTAAGAGAAGAAAAAGAAATTAAAGGAATTAGAGTAAGGTATAAGGGAACAAAACTATTCCTCTTTGCAGATGATATGATTGTACACTTAGAGAATCCTAGAGAATCAATTAAAAACATATGAGAAACATTTAACAACTTTAGCAAAGTTGCAGGATATGAAATAAACCCACATAACTCTGGCATTCATTATTAACAAAGTCCAACAACAAGAAATTAAAAGATAAATCCTATTTAAAATCACTGTAGGCAATATAAAATATTTGGGAGTCAACCTGCCAAAATAAACCCAGTAACTATATGAACACAATTACAAAACATTTTTCTTACAAATAAAGTCAGATCTAAATAGGTGGGAAATTTTCAATTGTTTATGGGTAGGCAGAGCTAATATAATAAAAAAAATGATAATTCCACCTAACTCAATCTACTTATTCAGTGCCATATCAATCAAACTGCCAAAAATGATTTTGCATAACTAGAAAAAATAAGTTAAAAAATTCACCTAGAAGATAAAAAACGTTAAGAAGGGAATTAATTTAAAAAAAAAAATACAAAGGAAAGTGGTTTAGCTGGTCTAAGCCTAAAATTGTATTATAAAGTGGCAGTCATCAAAACCATTTGATATTGGCTGAAAGTGGTGGATTTGTAGAACAAATAATAGTCAATACACAAAAAAAAATAGTTAATAGCTTTAGTATTCTAGAATTTGATAAACCCAAAGACCCCAATACCTGAGATAAGAACTCAGTGTTTGACAAAAATTTCTGGACCAACTGGAAAATAGTATAGTAGAAACTATACATAGACCAAACTTTCACATCCAGTACCAAGATAAGGTTGAAATGGGCTCATGATTTAGACTTAAAGAGCCATCCTATAAGCAAATTAGGAGAGCAAGTGATAGTTTGCCTGTCAGATCTTTATAGAAGGAACGAACTTATGGCCAAAAAAGAATTAGAGAACACTACGAAATGCAAAATAGATAATTTTGATTGCATAATCAAAACAAATATAGCCAAAATTAGAAAGGGAGCAGAGCAATTTTTTATAGCCAGAATTTCTGACAAAGGTCTCATTTCTAAAAGATATAGAGAAGACTTCCAGGGCAGAGCCAAGATGGTGGAGAAGACACACATTTCTTTCTGATCTTCTCCTATAACTCTCAGACCAATTAGCAAATCCAGCCTCTGAATTTATTTGGAGTGTAACAAGTTACCAACAGAAGATAATTTTGAAGATTGTCAGAAAATTTCTGTTTTAATCAGTAATGGAGAGAGGCAGGCCAAGCACAAGCTGTCTGAACACAGACACCAGTGCAGAGAGCACAGACTCCCTGGGGCATGTGGCAGAGAATCAATGGGGAGGGATTTACAGCAGCAGTGTTGGCCATTCTACCCTGTTTGCAAGCCAGCAGATCAGGAGAGAAATCATAAAACATCCAACACAAACACAAAAGGTAAATACTGAGCCCCAAAAAGCCAGACTGTCACAGGACCTGGCCACACCCACCCAGCAGTGAGTCAGCACTGACCTAGCACAGCCAGGGAGTTACGCTGCTGCTTGTAGAAGAAGCTTGGAAGCCCTCCCCTGCCCTAATAGCAGATCTGAACTTTTTTTTTTTTTTTTTAAATTAGTAAAAAAGCAAAGAGAAGTCTAACAATAGACAGCTTTTATGGTGAAATAGAAGAACAGATTTCAGACCTAGAGAAGACTAAAAACTGATTGTCTCCAGATGAAGCCACCAAAAGTCATATAACATGGTCCTCATACACAAGACTCTCTTAGAAGAAATTGAAAAGAATCTTAAAAGAGAGCTAGAAGAAAAATGAACTGTGAACTGATCTAGATATTCTGGAAAGCATTTTGGAAGGATGCTGAAAGGCCTATAAAACTGTGCATACCCCTTGAACTAACAATTCCACTATTAGATTTACATTCTAAAGAGATCATAATACAGGGAAAAAGCATTATGAACTGAATACTTTGATATGTGAGGAGGAGATTCATTCTTTGGCCTTGGAGAGAGAGGAAGGAGGTGGAGAGATTCTTATAGCTGATCCCTTGAGAGCAACCCCAAAAGAACAAGAATAAAGACTTTTGCTGATCCTGACTCTGGTTGATTCTAAGATATCCAGGATCACAACATTCACACATTCAAAAAATTTTTGTAGCAGCTCTTTTTGTGGTGTCAAAGAATTGGAAATTGAATGGATGCTCATAGATTGGGGGAAATGGTTGAAGAAGTTGTTACATGAATGTATGGCAAATTATTGTTCTATAAGAAATGATGAGCAGACTGATTTCAGAAAAGCCTGGAAAGACTTGTATGAACTGATTCTGAATGAAGTGAGCAGCACCAGGAGATGTTAGCTAGAAATAAACCAAATCACTAGTATAAAAATGAAAATGGTAAATTCATCACTAGTGAAGAGGAAATTAAACAATAATTAGGAGGAAAAAGACAATCATCTGATTATGTGACAATATAAATAAACAATTGGAAATTCAGTCCCAGATTTTTTTTTGCAATATTGAAATGATTGGTTAACAATCATCTTGGTTAATGTGGCATGGTGTATATATGTACTTCATGGTTTTCACAATGTTTTGCAGCTAGTATCTCACATGTAAAAAGATAGGTGACAGAGTGAGTCAAGGGCTTATCTTAAAGTCAGGAACACAATTTCAAATTTTACCTCAAGCTCTTATAAGTTGTATCACTCTGATTTATTCTCATTAACTATTTCTTTTTTAGTTTTCTCATGTGTAAAATGAAAGGTTGTACTTAGTGGTCTCAAGTCCTTCCTAGATCAAAATTCATGATTTTATAAATTTTTTTATGATTTCATAAAAAGCTCAACTTTTTGAGATATTATTATTCTCTTTACAGAAAAAAGAATCTGAATCTCAGAGATGACAGATCATTTGCTTATGGTCATGCAAAAACTAAATGTGAGAGTAAGGATTTGAATTCAAGGCTCTCATGACTACTTGTCAGAACTCATTCCATTATAACTTGCAGTAAGGTATATAATTAAAAGTTACTTGTTATAATTTCACTTTGATTCTAATTTAACAGATTGCATTTTAGGTCTTTTTTTTCTTAATACTCATTTAATTTGGTTCAGAATGAATTATCTGTTAGAACTAGCTGAATGACTATTTTTGGAAATTCACTATGTACCATGCAGATGTCCTAGCATGTAAATGCAACATCAACTTAGATGATGTAGTCCTTTTTTTCTACTGTTCAAGGCAGGTTTAGGTTAGCACAGAACTCTGTATACTATAATTGTACCTGGGAAATATAAATTGAACAATGATAGTAGAAGTTTCTGACCACCAGTAAACAATATCTTTTTAAAAACACACACACACAGAGAGAGAGAGAGAGAGAGAGAGAGAGAGAGAGAGAGAGAGAGAGAGAGAGAGAGAGAGAGAGAGAGAGTTACATATATCTAAGCAAGGCATTAAATTTAACTTAAAGACTTTAAGAAGGCATAACTAATTCAATCAGAAAAAGCTGAAGCCACTTTTCTAAGTGGCTCTCATTTAACCCAAGTCTTTCTTTCATCTAAGTCTTTTTATTATTATTATTAAATCCATTTAAATTGATGAAGATGATTCTAGAGGCCAAGAAAGTGGATGGGAGTTCAAAATATCTAGTTTTGCAAGGGCTCAAATTCTCTTTCTAATATGATGGGAACTTGATTAAACTGTCCAAATTTTCAAATGTCAAATAAAAACATGAGAACTGTCCCATTGCCATGCAGAGATTCCTTGAATTCCAAATGGAAATAGAGTATTTCTCTATTCTTTCTATTTATATTGGTCTCCTAACACACAGGCTAGAAAATAATTGCTGAGATGTTGTCATTGGACAGAATTTCATAGTTGCAGTTTTAAGTTTCCCTCTGTAAGAGGAAAATAAACTACTTGCATATAAAGATCATCTCTTTTCCAAAGAACTAAAACCTCTCTGGATCAAAATTTCCATTACATATTCCCTCTAAATATTATACTTAGTCAATTTAGAGATGAACAAAAATATGATAATGGCTATCATTTCTGTAATATTTTATATTTATATGAAGCTTTCCTAAAATAACAAGCAATGTTCAATGAATCTTATTGTACATTTTATAGCTATCAATTATGAAACACAAAATTTGAGTTCGTTGTAAATATGGGGCGTCCATATTAGAATTTGAGGAAAAGAGAATTTGGCTGTAAAATATTTTATAATAACTGCTGTTACACAGAAATGTATGCTTGGTCCAATGTCATTTTCCTAAGAATCCGGATCCAAATATATGCACATGTCCCACACTGTGTGTAGTCTGTAGTCTGCAGTGCTGAGGCCTGATGCACAGAGGAGGAAATCCAGGGACAGCAGAAAAATTTTACATGATACCTGATATGTTTTATTGAATCAAAATACAGTATTACATTTATCAAAGCCTAGTTTTGCCACAAACAACAATCATTGTGGTCTGTTGTTAATTCTGATAATGAATTTCTTCTATCCTCCTGCCTAGTCTCTCAGGGCCTGCCAATATGCCAAAAATCATTTAGAATTATGTCTTTTGGTCTCTTGAACACTGGGAGATACAGTTCTTTGATTTTGAGAATTTGATGTTGTGTAAGAATTTGGGCAAGACCCAGCTAAAGTCATAATATATTTTTCTATTTGCAGTAAAATCAGGAGAATTCTTAAGTCTGTAAGAATTTTTGCTGAGATTCTAATTTAGCAGATTTCTGCCTATGTGGTAAGGATATGGACAAACAAAGTCTGTTGAGAGTCAAATAAAGGCTACCCAAAGTTTAATTACTACTTTTATCACTATTCTTAACTCTTTAGATGCTTTCCCACATAAATAAAGAAGTATTAACCATTATTTTGGTTATCATTAGCTCCTGGAATTGGTTATTCCATCAACTAACTCTAGGGTAAGACATTGAGTGGGTAATAATATGAATAAAGAAAAGGACTACAGAATCCCAAATCTCCTTATCCGTTAGCATAATGTATAGCAAGGGCACTAGCAAATATTAAGCATTTACAAAGTGTCAGACTTTATACTAAGTGTTGGGGATTAAAAAAAAAAAAGAAAGCCATTTTCTACTCTCAAGAAGCTTACATTCTAATTGGAAAAAACACACACACACACACAGAGGGACTGAAAGAGGGACAAGAAGGGGAACACAAGCGTATGATTTTAAAATCTAGAAAATCAGAAGCGCAGACTTGAGAAGAATTAAATATGGCCATTCTGGACCTCTCCCCAATATGGAGGCATCAGAAGAAATTCACCAATGGTCAAAATGAGGTCAACTGAGAGAGAAGAGCCAGGGTGGGAATATAGCTGAAATATGCTGCTTAAAGTTAGAAGTTCAGCTAGGAAGGAAATGATAGATCAAATGATAGATTTGGAGGGAGAAATATTTTAGGTCAAATATTGTTTAAAAAATATATTAACTGTGGGACCTTGGACATAATATTTAACCTCTTTCAGTTTCCTTTTTCATCTGCAAAATGGGTATTTTAGTAATAACACCTACATCACAAGCTATTGTGATGATTGTATAATATAACATTTGTGCTTTGCAAATCTTAAAATACTTTCCAAATGTTGGCTATTACTATAGTTATATTAAGTCAAGAATAAAGTAGGAATTCTATTCTTTTCATAAGCAAATTTCCTGAATTGACTAGATGATCAAAGCTCATAGAATGTTTTCATAAGGCTAGTCTTCTCATAAAACCAAAAAGATGAATTACTTGGGATCCTCCCCACCAAAAAATGAAAATAGCCATTAGAAGGGTATGAAGTGGTCATAAATGGTATGCTCGAGGATCTGGGAAAGGAAACTTCTATTTTTCCCCCTAAATTCTGCAATTTATGCTTATTAGAATTTATTTGTTAGGCATGATGTGGAACACCTATAAATTACATATATCAAGAAATGTCAATCCAAGTCCCTTTATTTGAAGTCCCATGACTGGTGGATTATTTCAATTTCTATTTTAAACTCTGGCTTTAGAGTATCAAGACAGTTTTCCTTGACAATTTCTTGAAAAATTATGTCTGGGTTCTTTTCATTTCATTTCCTTTTTCCCCTTTTATTTTATTTTATTTTTATCATGGCATTCAAGGAGTCCAATAATTCTTAAATTATTTCTCCTCAATCACCATTCATACTCCTCCCTCCCCTACAACTGAGAAGACTTTAGAAGGATATGGCACATTGGTGTGCAAATTTGCACATAATGACAATTTTTTCACAACATATTGATTAGTTTGATGATTTTTCACCTTATTTATCTTTAAAAATTTTTGTAAGTTATGGTTTTCTGTGGGGATGAAAAGGAATGATACAGAGAGAAATGAGGGTAATATAAAAACAAAATGTATCCAAAAATTTTATTAATTATGGTGTAAATTTAATATATAACACATTTATAATATAGGTATATATCTCTAAGTATAAATATGTGTGTGTATCTACTTATCTATTTATGTTTAAGTTGTAGGCTAATTTTTGTAGAATTATGGAAATAGTAAGGGGTAATATGAATTTAAGCTTCTGCTCTGCTATTTAGTAAAAATGTGACTCAATTAAATTCATCAATAAAATCAGAGGAATGAATTAAATTTAAACTGCTCTGGCTCTATGGTGCTATTGTTCTCTTTTACTTATAAGTTTTCATCAGTACCATATTCTATTGAGATTCATATTCTAGTATAATTTCATCAAAATGAAATCTTTTTTTCTTCAAAAAAGAAAATGATTAATTTAAAATTGTTTTTCAAGCTACATGCCAGTTCTAAAAGATAACTTTTATTTATCTTTTAGATATTTTTATTAAAATATATTTTAGATATTCTTATTAAAATTGTATTAAATTATTTTATTAAGAACTGATATTTTAAGATTGAATCAATCCACATAAATCCTCAGCATTTTTATACATTACCAACACAATCCAACAGCAAGAGATACAAAGAGAAATTCCATTCAAAATAACAGTCGATAGTATAAAATATTTGGGAATATATCTACCAAAGGAGAGTCAGGAATTATATGAGCAAAATTACAAAACACTTGCCCCAAAAATAAAGTCAGATTTAAATAATTGGAAAGACATTCAGTGCTCTTGGATAGGCCGAGCGAATATAATGAAGATGACAATACTCCCTAAACTAATCTATTTATTTAGTGCTATACCAATCAGACTTCCAAGAAACTATTTTAATAACCTAGAAAAAATAACAACAGAATTCATATGGAACAACAAAAGGTCGAGAATTTCAAGGGAAGTAATGAAAAAAAAATTAAGTGAAGGTGGTCTAGCTGTACCTGATCTAGAACTGTATTATAAAGCAACAGTCACCAAAACCACTTGGTATTGGCTAAGAAATAGACTAGTTGATCAGTGGCATAGGTTAGGTTCACAGGGCAAGATAGTGAATAAAAACAGCAATCTGGTGTTTGATAAACCCGAAGATCCCAAATTTCGGGATAAGAATTCATTATTTGACAAAAACTGCTGGGAAAACTGGAAATTAGTATTGCAGAAACTAGGCATGGACCCACATTTAACACCACATACTAAGATTAGATCAAAATGGGTCCAAGATTTAGGCATAAAGAACGAAATCATAAATAAATTAGAGGAACATAGAATAGTTTACCTCTCAGACTTGTGGAGGAGGAAGGAGTTTGTGTCCAAGGGAGAACTAGAGACCATTATTGATCACAAAATAGAAAAATTTGACTACATCAAATTAAAAAAGTTTCTGCACAAACAAAACTAATGCAAACAAGATTAGAAGGGAAGTAACAAATTGGGAAAACATTTTTACAGTTAAAGGTTCTGATAAAGGCCTCATCTCCAAAATATACAGAGAATTGACTTTAACTTATAAGAAATCAAGCCATTCTCCAATTGATAAATGGTCAAAAGATATGAACAGACAATTTTCAGATGATGAAATTAAAACTATTTCCACTCATATGAAAGAGTATTCCAAATCACTATTGATCAGAGAAATGCAAATTAAGACAACTCTGAGATATCATTACACACCTGTCAGATTGGCTAAGATGACAGGAACAAATAACGATGAATGTTGGAGGGGCTGTGGGAAAACTGGGACACTGATGCATTGTTGGTGGAGTTGTGAAAGAATCCAACCATTCTGGAGAGCAATCTGGAATTATGCCCAAAAAGTTATCAAACTGTGCATACCCTTTGATCCAGCAGTGCTACTACTGGGCTTCTATCCCAAGGAAATACTAAAGAAGGGAAAGGGACCTGTATGTGCCAAAATGTTTGTGGCAGCCCTTTTCATAGTGGCTAGAAGCTGGAAGATGAATGGATGCCCATCAATTGGAGAATGGTTGGGTAAATTATGGTATATGAATGTTATTGAATATTATTGTTCTGTAAGAAATGACCAACAGGAAAAATACAGAGAGGCTTGGAGAGACTTACATCAACTGATGCTGAGTGAAACGAGCAGAACCAGAAGATCATTATACACTTCAACAATGATACTGTATGAGGATGTATTCTGATGGAAGTGGATATCTTCAACATAGAGAAGAGATAATCCAATTCCAATTGATCAATGATGGACAGAATCAGCTACATCCAGAAAAGGAACACTGGGAAATGAGTGTAAACTTTTATTTTTACCTTCTGAATTCAATTCTTCCTGTGCAACAAGAAATTCAGTTCTACACACATATATTGTATCTTGAATATATTGTATTATATTTAACAATTATAAGACTGCCTGCCATCTGGGGGAGGGGGTTGGGGGAGGAAGGGAAAAATCTGAACAGAAATAAGTTCAAGGAATAATGTTGTAAAAAATTACCCATGCATATGTACTGTCAAAAAAAAGTTATAATTATAAAATAAAATAAAAATTAAATTAAAAAAAGATTGCATCAGCCAGCCCCTATTTAGCTTTTCACATTTTTAGAAAAAGTTATGGATTCCCAAATTACTCTTACATGTCTTTAAAATGGTTGTGTCCCTTGAAGTTTGTTTAAGACTCTGTTACTTGAAAAATAATTCATTTGAGAACTGAGGGAGATTCTTTTATTCAATATGAAAGAGTGAATAATCCTAATTTATGGTTCTCCAAAGTCTTACCTAAAGGAACTTTTTTTGCCTCGATTTATTGCTTTAGAAAGGTTCACCTGGGATAACCTTAGGAGGATGTTAACATTGTCCAAAGAGGATTACTGATCCAAGGTTGATTTTTTTCTTCTTCTTAAGCTCTCCTGCTAATGTCTTTGTATAAGCACTTGAATGCACTTTGCTGCCTTTATCAAAGGATAACATCTTAAACAAATAATCAGCTCTGAAAACTGTTCCTCTCTCCCCCTAAATTCTGTGGATGGGTAATTATGGGTAATCAGTATTGATAATAAAATTTTTGAATATGATGGCAGATGCAGAGTAGAGAAGATTTTGAAACAGGTGCTGTTTCATAGAAAATCATAGAAAATTGATGAAAAAATATGGCTTTGTAGATCCAGTAGTGAATGAAGATAGTGAAATGTCATCCTGGATGGTTTCTTACATGAATCATGAATTAGGAAAAAAAATGACTACATGTGTAGCTATAAACCAAACCTCTCTTTACGTATTTATATTACCCTTTATATGCTCATCTTAAAAAGGATATAGGATCCTTGAGAGCAGAGATGGCTTCTTTTGTTGTCTGTGTTCCAATGCCTAGAATAAGTTACATGGGGGGTTAATAAATTTTTGTTCATTTGAATTGACACAGGTGATTTAAATTCTTTTTGGCCATTGTTATTTCTTATTTTCAATATCTTGCTAAAACACCATGATGTCATATAGCAACATTTCCTATTTCATTTTAAATGTTCTGCCAAATAATGGACTCATTTTATATTTTCCACCTAGTTCTGAAACAGTCTTTTTTGTAACTGATCATTTCTGATCAAACTTCTTTTATGTTTCTGTAAAACTTTCTTTGCTTAATTTTCCTGAGCACTGCTTTAAAAGAGTTGCTTCTTCTTTTCTTTTATTTTTTTTGAAATGGTTATTTGTGATATTTAAAGGCAAAAGTATATCTTGGATGAATAAAACTTAAAAGTTTTTCCAATAACATGCACACATATACATATGCATATACACATACCTACACATAAATATATATATTAGCTTTTTTTTTTTTTGAATAGCTTTAAATAGAAAATTGAAGAATTCTTCACTTGGGAAGTGATTAAATGAATTGTGATTTGAACACATATAATAGATTAAGCATAATTCCACGGGCAAAAAGTCCTGAAATTTTAGTGAATTGAAAACACAATACATTGTAATCACCTTCTATAATGATCTCTGAGTGTAAAATCTAACATTGCTTCCATTTTTTCTTCCTCATTTTCCCATGAAGTTATGAGATCAGTAGCAATGAATTTAGTTGGTCTTTGTGTGTGTGTTAAGCTTCAAATCAGAATTTACACTTTCATTCTCATTAAGAGATTTCTTATTTCTTTTTCATTTTCTACTATCAGAGAAGTGTTGTGTGCACATATGAAACTGTTAATATTTCTCCAGGAAACTTTAATTCTTACTTTTGACTTATTCAACCTGTCATTTTAAGTTAAATAAATAAAGTAATAATATGCAGCCTTTTCTTACTCCTTTCCCAATCTTAAAATCATTTGTTTTGGATTCTAACTGTTGCTTTTGGGCTTGCATACAGGTTTCTCAGGAGACAAATAAGATGCTCTGGTAAAGCATCTCTTTGAGGACTTGCCACATGTTAAAATTAACACTTTTGAAGACTTTAGTGTAGTCAATGAAGTAGAAGTAAATGTTTTTAGAAGTAAATGTTTTTCTGGAACTCTTTTTCTTTTCCCATAATCCAGTGAATTTTGGAAATATGGTCTTTAATTAGTTTCTTTGAAAATCTGCTCTTCTGATATTACTTGGTTCACATTTTGGAAGCCTAGTTTTCATCATCTTATGCATAACCTTGTGGGTGTGTAGATATGTGAGGTAAGCACACTTATTCAGTTATTTGGACATTTGTTGGGCATCTCCTTTTCTTTGAATTGGGATGTAAACTTATCTTTTTCAATCCAGTGGCTATTGTTGAGTTTTCTAAGTTTGTTGGCCTGTTGATGCAGTATATTACCAGTATCATCTTTTATGATTTTAAGTAGCACAGCTGAAATTCTAACATGTCCACAATTGCTAAAATTGTTAACAATGCCTCCTAAATGCCACTTGATTTCAGTTTCTATAATATCTAACTCTAGATCAGTTACTACACTATTATGATTTATAATTTCTTGTATAGTTTTCTAAAGTCTTACTATCTCTTCTTAATTTCTTCTGTTTCTGTTAATTCCCTACCATTTTTGTATTTGACCATGCCTAGTTCATGCAGAAATCCCTTGATATCTTGAATTTTCAAAGAGATCTCTTGTCTTTTGCCATTCTGTTGCTTTCTTCTCTTTCTTTACATGAAAATCTCAATATTTTGTCATTCTCTGAAATTCTATGGTTAGTTTTTTATCTTTTTCCTCCTCCTTTCCCTTTCATTTCCCTTCTTTCACCATCTATTTTAAAGCTTCATCAGATTGTCATTTTTCTTTCTTACTCTTCTTTTTTTCTTTGAAATGTTTTTGTTGCTGTCTCCTATACAGTATTATAAACCTCTTTTCATAGTCCTTCAGACACTCTATCAGATTTAACCCTTTACATTTTTAATCACTTCCATTCATATTATAAGGGATGTTATTCAGGTGAGACCTATATAGTCTGATGATTTCTCTACTTTCTTCAATTCAAGCCTGAATTTTGCAATAAGAAGTTCATAATCTGAACTACAGTAGTTCTAAGTCTTGTTTGAACTGATTCTATACAGCTTTTCTACTTTTGGCTGCAAATATGCAGTTAATTTGATTTATATGTTGACCCTATGTAGAATTGCCTTTTGGATTGTTGAAAAAGATTGTTTGCTATGACCAGTGAGATGTCTTCACAAAATTCTGTTAGTCTGTGTCCTGCTTCATTTTGTATTCCAAGGCTAATTATGCCTGTTATTCCAATTATCTTTTGATTTTCTGTTTTAGAATTTTAATCTCTAAGATGAATATGACAACTTTTTTGGAGTTATGTCTAGATCTTTTGATATTCTTGGAACCAGTCAACTTTGTACTCTTTTGCATCAGTGGTTGGAGAATAGACTTGTATTACTGTTTAAATGGTTTGCCTTGGAGTTGAAGTTATCATCCTGTAATTTTAAAGACCATATCAGATTTCTGCTTTTCTTACTCTTTTATTGACTATGAGGGACACTCCATTTCCTCTAAGAGATTCTTGTTTACAGTAGTATATATAATTATCACCTAATTAAAATCACCCATTTAAGTTCATGGAAACCTAAGATATTGATGTTAAATCTTCCCATATGACCACATTCACTTTACTTGGGGCCACAAATTTTATATTCCATATTCCTATGCAATATTAATGTTTACAGCATGAGATTTTTCTTTCACCACCAGACACACCAGCAACTGACCTTCCTTTTAAATTTTGAGTTTTCCCCTTCATTCTTTGTGGGGATTTGGATAGTTGTCTACTGTTCTTCCTTAGCAGTGTGTTGGGCATCTTCTGATTTGAGGGATATGTCCAGGGACATATCTTTTATCATTTTAATACTGTTAATGGCATTTTCTTGGAAAAGATAATGTAGCAGTTTGCCATTTCCTTTTTCAGTGGATCACCATTTGTTAGACCTCTCCTTTATGACCTCATATAATTCTGTCATGTAGCTCATGGTTTGGTTAAGCTGCAAAAGCTCCTCCTACATGATACGACAATGATCTAGAGGGGATATAATGACATACTACCTGATAAAGAAAACTGTCCTAAAGTGGAATTGACTGTCTTGGAAAGTACTGAACTAAATATTTTTAAGTTTTCAAGAAGAAGTTGAATGACTCTTTGTTAGGATGTTGTAGAAGAAAATTCTTCCCAGATATGTCAATGCTAGATGACCACTGAAGTTCCTACTATCTCTGAAATTCTTGATTCTTAATATTTAATTTTTAAATATACCAGGCCAAAATATTTTTTAAGGATAAAAATATCTTTTTGGAGCTCTAAAATAGCTACCGACCTTGACTTGAGTACACTTAATTCTTGGCCTTTGGGCATTAATGCATGCTGGATATTAAGAACAATCTATGAAGCATAAAATAAAATACTTTATATGAATGAAGAGTTTAATTTAAGTTGTAATCAGAAGCTGATTATTGAAGCCATACTAGGACAAGTTATATTGCACTGGAGAATCTGCCCCCGGGGACAAGAAAGGAAGCATAGTTGAGAAAAGAAAATGTTGGCTTCTTCACCTACAGTGGTTAGTAGGTAAGTTTGTATATTTCCCCTCTTTAAGGATAGAAAATATTTAAGGTCTATGTGACCATGTGGTCTAATCTGTGAATTTCCTAAGCTATACCAGATATCATATTTTGAATCGGTGTATAAATTATGAATTATGTTCCAAAAAGATTTGACCTTCTACCATAGTTCCTTGGCCCTTCTAAATTAAGGAATTTGTAACTTGCCAATTTGAAAAATGGGGTTTCCAAAAAGCTATTTGAAAATCTTGGCATAATTCCTCTATATTTCTTAATAAGTGACTATTTCCCATGAAGTTAGGTATAACCCAGGCCAAATCTGTCCTTCTAGATATATAGAGTGAGAAAAGTCATCTTAGTCAAGATGGAGGTCATTCTGAGTATGGTAATTCATAAACAATTAAAAGTGACTAACAAACCTAGAGGGAAAAATCCTTTGTCCATTCAGAAATGATATGTAAAACTAATATTAGGGGGCAACTAGGTGACATAGTGGATAAAGCACCAGCCCTGAAGTCAGGAGGACCTGAGTTCAAATGTGGCCTTAGACATTTAATACTTCCTAGCTGTGTGACCCTGGGCAAGTCACTTAATACCAACTGCCTCAGCAAAAGGCAAAAAAATCCCCAACTTAAAAAAAACAAAAACAAAAACAAAACAACTCATATTCAGCTTAATTTAGTCACTTAAAATCCTTTATTTACTTTTCACAATTTTACTTGTGAGATATGCTTGTACTGACACTTCTGTGGATATATGCTTCAGTTGGAGCTACAAAATACAAAATGTAATACAAAATACAAAATCAGGGATCTTTCTGCTGGTGAACCTGTAGGGGGCAAGTCACTGGGCCATTATCAATATAGATGAAGGAAAGACTTTGATTTTCATGGGATCCAAACCCCAGACTAAGAGAAATTAAACTGACAATTGGTAACTAAAGATAATAAAGTAAGCTTAATAAAATAATGGGTTATTCTATTAAGAATAACCCTTTTAAAGGAAAGTGAAGAGGGTATGGTTAAGTGTGTAAATAAAATTAGCTAAGTCTGCAAATTAAGGAAGGTCATGTTAGCAGCTCCGGTTCTTCCTAAAAACCAAAAGTTGCCTCCTCCTGTTTGACTGTTGGGGGAGAGAATAATGAATAAGGAAGGAGATAAATGAAGAAGATGGAGAAAAGAATAATGTGTGTCAGAGCTTGAGAAACAGAACTGAAATCCTAACTGATTAGGAATAATTTATTGCTATGAAGTATTTTTAACAGTTCAGTATGCCATGATTCTTCATGGAAAAGAACACTGTTGGTCAATATACACATACTGTGTATACACATATACATATACATACACACATATAACACACAAAGACACACTCATACAAATGCGATGTTTGAGAACCACTGAGTTGAAGACCTAATCAGAGAGTCTAGGCAGAGTAAAACTAGTTTTTCCTAGATAAAATATTCTCTTTTAGTTACCATTGTTATTGAGTTAAGTATAAGAATAAGGTGTTTAACAGAATACTTTTGTAGTGCTTCCCCCACTACCACACTCCACACTGTGGGGAGGCAGTATAGGAGCAAGCACTAATTTCAGAAGAAGATTGAATCTCTAAGTCTTTTCCAATTCTTAAATTTTATTTACACTATCTATTTGATAAGAACCTCTGTTCAATATATTCACAGATTATTGTGATGATCAAATGATCTAATTTACAACCCATAAACACTATTATTATTTTCTGATGGCAGCATTACCTTGGAGTAATTTAGAGCTGGAAGGGGATATTAGAAATAACCCAAATCCATCTTTTTATTGATGAGGAAAATGTGGTCCAGACAGATTATAACTTTATTGAAGTTGACTAAGAAATTAGTATTACAATTAGAAAGCAGAGCTTTTGGCACAAAGGCAAGATTTCTTTCTTTTATATTTTGCTATATGGAAAATATAATGAGGTCTTATGAAAGTTTTGAATTACCCCTGCTTATTCTTAAAAACATAACTACTGGAATCTTTACCAATCCTAATTGATCAACTCAAATTTTGCCATGATGCTTATATATACCACTCCATTTGGGAAGGAAAGCAATTTTCTATGATAAACAGCTCACATTTCCATTTGCTCTTCTCTCTTTGTTAGATTAAAAAAAAAGGCTTTACTATATTGAAATTCTCTTAACAATTCTAATGTCCTAGAAATAGAAGGCTTAAACTCCGAAGGTACAAATACACAAATTGCAGTCTGCATTGTCAAATAAACTGTGATTTTAAAACCTAGTCTGATCTTGTGTAAAGAAACTACATTGCATGGATATGTCTGGGCAAGATATTTATTGCCATATAATTATGAATTATGGATAAGAAACCCACATCTTTCTACTGAATTCATGCAGTACTAATGCTCCCTTTAGAATACTTGAGTTCTCCATTACATAAGTTCACTATAAGTAGTGACTAAAAGGCATTTATAATTCAACCAACATGAAGCCTCCTTGATAGTATTATTAGCTGTAGGTCATGAAGTTTGTCTGATGCTCTTGGCATAGATATAAAGTCAACGTGAAGAAAATTGTTAAAACAGCAAAGCTAAGCTTTCGGTTGTTCATTATTAAATTGCTGAAACTATAAAGAAACTTTCAAATTTATGAAAGGTATCTCATGCATAATAAAGAAGATAACATGCATTTTAGCTACACTTATGAGCCTGAAGGACTCTTGCATGATATTAAAGCTCTCCACAAGAAATTACAACAATCATAGCCCTCGGTGACAAATTTGTTAACTCTATGGGCATTTTAGCATATGGTGAATTAAACTTTCAAAAGAGTGTTGTATTTCTTGAAACTGAAATATGATAAATCAATATTAACTAGTGCTCTGTTATTAAAAAGAAAAGAGATAAGGATGAACACCCTTTGGAGGGGAGAAATTTGCAAATTATGCAAATACTGAAAGTTATATGTGGCCTCAGCAATATGGATATTCTTTAGAGATGAAGATTTAAATCCATCCACATTATTTATCATCTCACACACACACATGCATATGTATGCATGAATACAAAGATTCAGAAAATACTAATAATATATATTTTCCCAACACTCGAAAATCACTTAATAAATACTTATTTACTGAGTGACCTTTTTAATGTATATCTATGTATACACACACACACATATATATATATTCATCAATTCATACATATAAATATATGCATAATACTCATATACACAAACATAGGGCAGTGGATTTGGCCCAGACTTAAAGAAAAAAATAAACTATTTTTGGAGAAATTGAAAAGTTATTTTTAATATATCCAAATTACTTAAAACAGAGCTCCATATATTTAAGAAAATTATTCTTCCAGAATTACTGTCTGGTTGTGAGATTGCATAAGCTCCAAAGAAATTCAATTTAAAATCACTCAAAAAGCAATGGAGAGATATATAATAGATGTTATCAAAATGCTATCATATAAACAAGGATTGATTTTTATAAAGAAGCATTAAGATTATAGCAAAAATTTAAATAAAAATGAGAATAGTGTAATTATGGGACAAGCCTGGGAGGTCTCTGATAGATAGCACATAATCTTTGAAGAGATTTTCATGATGTCAAGTGGGAAATGATTGACTATGTTGAATGGATTTCCCAATGGTAGACTTATGGGAGGATATGGACAGTAGTTACATATAATGGGAAGTTATGGATAGTTTGTAATCCACACATAAAAACGTTTTTGGGAAATTAGCCCACTGATTTTTGGATGAATTCTTACTTGATGTAACTCCTTAAACATTTTCTTTTGTTTTGAGTTCATATGATCCAATTCCCCCATGCTATAGATCTAATTTATTTTGTAGCTTTAAAAATACCATAAGTCCATATTACTAAGGATGAGTCTAGCTGTGAAAGAAAAAATCAAAGAATAGTAAAACTTTATAATTGAAAGAAAACTTAAAGATGAAGTTCAACCTCATTAAACCAAAATAAGAAAAGTGCATTTCTGAGAGACATATTGAATCCATTTCATGTTCATGTAGAACATAAATGGGAATCTGGTTTGTTATATAGTGAGCACTATCAAGTTCAAATAATGATTCTAGATAATTTGATCTGAGGTATCAAACATATGGACTGAGAACCCTATTTGTCCTCAATACTTCCCTGTGTGGCCAGAACCAGATTAAAATGTATTTGATAAATATTTAGCAAAATAAATAAAAATTCAATGAAACAGATAATTTACATTTTAAAACCAGATTAATATGTTTTGCAACATTTCTTATGTATATTTCAGTGCCTCTGTTTTCTACTTAAATTTAACACCAATTTTTTGGCCCTTTTAAACTTCATTCATCAACGTTTCCCTCCTTCTTCCCTTGTCCAAATAGCTGAACTTCCTTTCTATTACATGATTAACATGATTATTCCAGCTCTCTACTTCTTTGATCTGTGTAGATAGAAGCAAAATTGGACATAACTACCAAGTCTGATTGCTCCTAGTGGTTGTAGCTTTATCAATTATTTCTTGTTCTTGGGGTATATTGCATTATTTTGTAAAAATGTAGCCAAGTGGTAAAGTCAGATTACACACTGTTGGATAATAATATTATACCCACAATACAATAGCCTGATATACAATGAATTATTGAATAAGGAAAATAATATATAAAATGACTAAAATAATGTAATCATTTGATTTAGCTTGACTGAATTTGTAATGAAAGAAGAGATGATTTTTGTTAAAAGGAAGATATAAAATGGGGAATATGTTGAGTAATTTGTATGTAATAAAAACAAAAGACACCAATAAAACTTTTTTAAAACCCATAAAACCCAGAAATATTTATTAGTAAATACATGATTTATATTTGTTCCCAATATAGACTAAATGTATTTTGTGGAGCAGTAGATAAAAAGGAAATAACATTTTAGAGAACTGAATTAGGTAAAGATCTATACCTTTTCCCCTTAATTACTGTTAGATGACTTTATAGAAGAGAGTGGTTAATTCCACTTTTCTTTTCATTTTGTGAAGTCATTCTGAGTAGTGGCAAGTAAGAAGTTAGCCAATGAATAAAGAGAAGCATAATTAGAGTCTGATTAGAAAAAGTAGGACACGATTATCAGGACAGCCAGGCTTTAAGGAAGAAATTCCAGATAAAAAATCTAATCAAATGATTTTTTGTGTGTCTAGAAAGTGGGTAAACTCCTAGCTTTGGATATACTTAACACTATGAATCAGAATTACATTATGGTGAGCCCACTCTTGCACCAACCCATGCCAATATGATTGCCAATATGACCCTTTTATGCCCTCTGTTCAATATCAATTTATTCTAGTTACTGTGTCCTGTATTCTGGATCTGTCACAATCTTTTCCTACTTCTGTTAAATTTGACTTTTTTTTTTTTTTTGTGTGTGTGTGAATATCATTTTCTTGTTGCACAATAAACTTTAGATTCCGAAGGTACATGTAACCTGGGCAGACAGATATTAGTGCTAACAATTTACATTCACTTCCCAGTGTTTCTTCTCTGGGTGTAGCTACCTCTGTCCACCATTGATCAACTGGAAGTGAGTTGGTTTTTCTTTATGTTGAAGATTTCCACTTCCATCAGAATACATCCTCATACAGTATTGTTGTTGAAGTGTACAGTGATCTTCTGGTTCTGCTCATTTCACTCAGCATCAGTTGATTTAAGTCTCTCCAGACCTCTCTGTATTCCTCCTGCTGGTCATTTCTAACATAGCAATAATATTCCATAACCTTCATATACCATAATTTACCCAACTATTCTCCAACTGATGGACATCCATTCATCTTCCAGTTTCTAGCTGCTACAAAAAAAGCTGCCACAAACATTTTGGCACATATATGTCTCTTTCCGCTCTTTAGTATTTCTTTGGGATAGAAGCCCAGTAGTAGCGCTGCTGGGTCAAAGGGTATGCACAGTTTGATAACTTTTTGGGCATAATTCCAGATTGCTCTCCAGAATGGCTGGATTCTTTCGCAACTCCACCAGCAATGTATTAGTGTCCCAGTTTCCCCACATCCCCTCCAACATTCATCATTATTTGTTCCTGTCATCTTAGCCAATCTGACAGGTGTGTAGTGGTATCTCAGAGTTGTCTTAATTTGCATTTCTCTGATCAATAGTGATTTGGAACACTCTTTCATGTGAGTGGATATAGTTTCAATTTCTTCCTCTGAGAATTGTCTGTTCATATCCTTTGACCATTTATCAATTGGAGAATGGTTTGGTTTCTTATAAATTAGGGTCAGTTCTCTGTATATTTTAGAAATGAGACCTTTGTCAGAACCTTTGTTTTTAAAAATATTTTCCCAATTTGTTACTTCCCTTCTAATCTTGTTTGCATTAGTATTATTTGTACAGAAACTTTTTAGTTTGATGTAATCAAAATCTTCTATTTTATGATCAATTATGAGCTCTAGTTCTCCTCTGGTCATAAATTCCTTCCTCCTCCACAAGTCTGAGAGGTAGATTATCCTCTGTTCCTCTAATATATTTATTATCTCCCTCTTTATGCCTAAATCATGGATCCATTTTGATCTTATCTTGGTATATGGTGTTAAGTGTGGATCCATATCTAATTTCTGCCATACTAATTTCCAGTTTTCCCAACAGTTTTTTTCCGAATAATGAATTTTTATCCCTAATGTTGGTATCTTTGGGTTTGTCAAAGATTAGGTTGCTATATATGTACCCTTTTTTGTCCTTTGTATCTCTAATCTGTTCCACTGATCTACCGGTCTATTTCTTAGCCAATACCAAATGGTTTTGGTGACTGCTGCTATATAATATAGCTTTAGATCAGGTACACTTAGGCCACCTTCCTCTGAGTTCCCTTGCAATTCTCGACCTTTTATTCTTCCATATGAATTTTGTTGTTATTTTTTCTAGGTCATTGAAATAGTTTCTTGGGAGTCTGATTGGTATAGCACTAAATAAATAGATTAGTTTGGGGAGTATTGTCATCTTTATTATATTCGCTCGGCCTATCCAAGAGCACTGAATGTCTTTCCAATTATTTAAATCTGATTTTATTTTTGTGGCAAGTGTTTTGTAATTTTTCTCATATAATTCCTGACTTTTCTTTGGTAGATGGATTCCCAAATACTTTATACTCTCAACATTTGTTTGGAATGGAATTTCTCTTTGTATCTCTTGCTGTTGCATTTTGTTAGTGATATATAAAAATGCTGAGGATTTATGTGGATTTATTTTGTATCCTGCCACTTTGCTGAAATTTTGAATTATTTCTAGTAGCTTTTTAGCAGAGTCTTTGGGCTTCTCTAAGTATACCATCATGTCATCTGCAAAAAGTGATAGTTTAATTTCCTCATTTCCTACTCTAATTCCTTGAATCTCTTTCTCGGCTCTTATTGCCGAGGCTAGTGTTTCTAGTACTATATTGAATAGTAATGGTGATTGTGGGCAACCTTGTTTCACTCCTGATCTTACTGGGAAAGGTTGCAGTTTATTTCTATTGCATATTATGCTTACTGAAGGTCTTAAATATATGCTCCTGATTATTGTAAGGAATAGTCCATTTATTCCTATACTTTCAAGAGTTTTTAGTAGGAATGGATGTTGGATTTTGTCAAATGCTTTTTCTGCATCTATTGAGATGATCATATGGTTCTTATTAATTTGATTATTAATATGGTCAATTATATTAATAGTTTTCCTAATATTAAACCAGCCCTGCATTCCTGGAATAAATCCTACTTGATCATAGTGTATTATCCTGGAGATGATTTTCTGAAGTCTTTTTGCTAATATTTTATTTAAGATTTTAGCATCAATATTCATTAAGGAGATTGGTCTATAATTTTCTTTCTCAGTTTTCGATCGACCTGGTTTAGGTATCAGTACCATGTCTGTGTCATAAAAGGAGTTTGGTAGGACTCCTTCATCCCCTATTTTTTCAAATAATTTATATAACATTGGGGCTAATTGTTCTTTAAATGTTTGGTAGAATTCACATGTGAATCCATCTGGCCCTGGGGATTTTTTCCTGGGGAGTTGATTAATAGCTTGTTCTATTTCTTTTTCTGAAATGGGACTATTTAAGCAATTTATCTCCTCCTCTGTTAATCTAGGGAGCCTATATTTTTGGAGGAAGTCATCCATTTCACTTAAGTTATCAAATTTATTGGCATAAAGTTGGGCAAAGTAACTCCTTATTATTTCTCTAATTTCCTCTTCATTGGTGGAAAGATCCCCCTTTTCATTTGTAAGACTATCAATTTGATTTTCCTCTTTCTTTTTTTTGATCAGATTTACCAAAGGTTTATCTATTTTATTGGCTTTTTAATAAAACCAACTCTTGGTTTTATTTATTAATTCAATAGTTTTTTTACTTTCAATATTATTGATTTCTCCTTTTAATTTTTGTATTTCAAGTTTAATTTTTGGTTGGGGGTTAAATTTGACTTTTAAAAACATATGATCTTGTATTTGAGACTCACAAATCTCTATATCACCTAGCTTTCCAAATAGAACGCCAAGTTTACTTTAAAGTTCTGGTCAAGATTATTTCTTACATACACATTCATCTTATTCACATTCACTGAATAGAGTTCTGGTCTTGGATGCAGTCTATTTTTTTATAGAACCAAAGAAAAGAAAAAGAAATTAATCATCTCCATGTCAAAGAAAAAGGGGTTCCCTTTTGGTATTTTATGGGCAGAAATGTTCTCCATGCTTCTTCAACTAGGCCTAACTAGCATGGGTTGGTGCAAGAGTGGGCTCACCATAATGTAATTCTGATTTATAGTGTTAAGGATATCCAAAGCTAGGAGTTTACCCACTTTCTAGACACACAAAAAATCATTTGATTAGATTTTTTATCTGGAATTTCTACTCTTTGCTCATTTTTCAAAGCACAATAGCACTCCATCCCAATATTATATTACAAATTGTTTAGTCATTCCCCAATTGTTAACTATCCCTTATGTTTCTAATTCTTCAATATCACAAAAAGAGATTGATATAGATTTTTGGTACAGATTGATTTATTCCCTTTTAAAAAAAATCTCTTTAAAATAAAGGAGTAATAGAGGTTTTTTGGAGTCAAAAGGTATGAAGAGTTTTATAATTTTGAGGGCACAGTTTCAAATTGCTTTCTAGATGGTTATACAAGTTCATTACTTCATCAGCAGTTTCTTTTTGAACTTATTTTGCCTCATTCCTTTCAGTATTTTCCATTTCTAATAGGTGTGAGATGCTATCTCAAAAATGTTTTTCTCTAATTTCACTTAGTGCATTTAGTGATTTAGAGCATTTTTTCTCCATATGATTTTAGATAACATTAATTTCTTATTGTGAAAACTGCCTATGAATTTCCTTCAGCTAATTATCAATTGGGAAATGACTATTTTCCCTCATAAATTTTATATGGTTTCAATGTATTTGAGAAGTTATGCCTTTATGAAAGCTACCTATTATATTTTTATATCAATTCATTTTCCATTGTACCTCCTAATGAAATGAAGTTTCTCCAATTATTTCTTTTAATTAGATCTGTTTTGCTTTTGTTTTATCTGAGATTATGGTTGGTATACCTGTATTTTAAAAATATTTCAGTTGAAATATAAAAATTCTGTTTAAGCTTTTTATTTATAATTCTGTATATATCTTTCTGCCTCAAGTATTTCTCTTTTAAATAACATAATATTTGACTATGATTTCTTTTCTAAAAATATTTTTATTCAAAACATTTACAAAATAGAAAAAATAGTTTTAAAAAGAAAATATTGTCACATGCACAGCATGTTCTACAATTTAGTCAATAAAATATTTATCATAAACCAGTGTTTATTTCTAAAGATCTCAATATTATTACAGGTCAAATTTTCATGCAGATAGACATATGCTCTTACATTACTATTTCCAGTTATTTTGAATTTTTAGTATAAAATCCCTTTAAATAAATTATGGATTAAGCAGGTAAACAGAAAGTTAATCCCAAAAGATTTCCAGAAGTTGAGCCAAAATAGCAGAGTAAAGCCAAAAGCTGCTCAATCTATCCCAATTTCCTTCAAAATCTACAATTCTGGCTCAGTAGAGAAGCAGATCAGGGGGGCAGACTCCATTCCCAGCTCAAAAGTCAAACTCTGAGAAAATAGGCTGTTTCCTGAAAAGATCAGGCCAAGCTCCACCTTCAAACACAAGGTTGCCTCTGTACTAAAAGTCAAGGCTCAGAGCTATACAGGAAGCTTGTGACAATGCAACCTTTACCTCAGGAACAGAGCTCAACTAAAAAATTAAAACAAAAGAGGAAATACCAAAAGAAAAGGAAATGTAATGATCAAGAAACAGAAAATAACTTGACCATAAAAAGCTACTATGGTGATAGGGAAGACCAAAACACCAATTCAGATAAAAACAAAATATGCACAGGGGAAATCTCAAAGAGTTATATGAATTGGTCTCAGGCCCAGAAAAGGCTTCTTGGAAGTACTAAAAAAAGTTTAAGAGTCAAATAAGAAAGGTAGAAGAAAAAATGATAAAAAATGAGAGGTATGCAAGAGAGAGTCAATAGCTTAGAAAAGGAAAAAAAAAACTGACCAAAGAAAATGACTCCTTAAAAATTACAATTGGCTAGAGAGTTGGGGGCAGAGCCAAGATCATGGAGATGACACATATTTCTCTATGACCTTCTTTAAAACCCTCACAATAATTCTGAAATCCAGCCTCTGACTTAGCTCTGGATGGGCAGAACTCACAAAATTTGGGAGTGCAACAAATTATCAGCAGAAGATAATTTCAAAGATTGCCAAAAAAGGTCTGTTTCAATTGGTACACACACCAGTGCAGATAGCTCTGTGTCCTAGGGCAGAGAATTTGCAAGAGAAAGCAGACCAGAAAAGAACTGTTTTAATCAGAAATGGGAGAGAAGCAGAGATTAATAAAATAGAAATTAAGATAACTATTGAACTAACAAATTAAACTAAGAATTGATTTTATGAAAAAAAACTAACAAAATAATTAAACTCTTGGTTAATTTGATCAGGAAAAGGAAAGAAAAAATACCAAATAACCACCATCAAAAATGAAAGGAGTGAATTTACCAAACCAATGGCAAAGAAATTAAAACAATGATAGGGAATTATTTTGCCTAGTTCTCAGGCAGCAAATCTGATAATCTAACTGAAATGGGTGAATATTTACAAAAATATAAATTGTCCAGATTAACAGAAGAGAAAATATATTATTTAAATACTCTCATTTTAGAAAAAAGAAATTGAATGAGCCATTAATGAACTCCCTGAGAAAAATTCTCTCTAGGGCCAGATGGATCCACAAGTGAATTCTATCAAACATTTAAGGAAAAATTAATTCCAATACTATCTAATCTAATTAGGAAACTAGGTAAAGAAGGAATTCTGCTAAATTACTTCTATGACTCAAATATGGCTCTGATATCTAAAATAGGAAGAGCCAAAATGGAAAAAGAATTATAGAACAATCTCCCTAATAAGTATTATTGCAAAAATTTTAAATAAAATATTAGCAAAGATATTACAGCAATTTAACAACAAGATAATACAGTATGACCAAATGGGATTTTTACCAGGAATGCAGGCTGGTTCAATGTCAGAAAAAACTATTACCACCATCAATCATACCAACAACAAAACCAACAGAAATCATATCACAATCCCAAAAGATAAAGACTTTTTTTTTCTATTTTACAAAATACAGTACTCATTTCTATTAAAAACACTTTATAACATAAGGGATAAAGGGAGCTTCCATTAAAATTACAAACAATAAATCTACAGCAAACATTATTTGTAATGGAGACAAGTTGAGTGAATTTCCAATTTCAGGGATGAAACAAGGATGTACATTATCATCACTATTAATCAACATTGTACTACAAATGTTGATTTTAGCAATAGGAAAAGAAAAAAGAGGTTAAAGTAATTAGAATAGGCAATGAGAAAATGAATCAATCATTCTTTACAGATAATGATATACTTAGAGAATCTTAGAAATTCTTCCAAAAACCTACTGGAAACAATTAACAGTTTAAGCAAAGTTACAGGATATAAAATATACCCACAAAAATTATCAGCTTTTGTATATATTACTGACAAAGCCTATCATCAAGACCTAAATTCCATTAGTGTAACAAAATAAAACACTTTGGGGTCCACCTGCCAAGACAAACTCAAGAACTACATGAACACAATTACAAAACACTTCTCACACAAATAAAACCAGATCTAAACAATTGGGAAAATATCAATAGTTCATGGCTAGGCTGAGCTAATATAATAAAATTATAATTCTGCCTAAATTGGTCTACTTGTACAATGCCATACCAATCAAATTTTATAGAATTAGAAAAAGAGTAATAACAAAATTCATATGAAAGAACAAAAGGCCAAGAATATCCAGAGAATTAATTAAAAAATACAAAGGATGGTGGCTTAACTGTACGAAACCTAAAGCTACATTACAAAGCAAATATCATCAAAACCATTTGGTACTGGCTACAAAGTAAATTGGTGGATCAGTGAAATAGATTAGATACACACAACTTGATAATCAAAGCTTATAGCAATCTAGTATTGTATAAATCCCCAAACTCCAGCTTGTGGAATAAAAACTCAGTGTTTGACAAAAATTGTTGGGAAAACTGGAAATTAATATGTCAGAACCTCGGCATAGACCTATTATCTTACATCCCATATCAAAATAAGGTCAAAATGGATACATGATTTGGGCATAAAAGATGATGCCATAAATAAATTAGGAGGAATGGAATAGTTTATCTTTCATATTTTTGGAGAAAGGAAGAATTTATGACCAAAAAACTAGAGAATATTATGAAAGGCAAAATGGACAACTTTGATTACATTAAGTTAAAGAGTTTTTACACAAACAAAATCAACAAAAACAGTAATAAAAGGGAAGTATAAAGCTGAGAAAATCTTTTGAGCCAATATTTCTAATGAAGGTCTTATTTCTAAAATTGTAAAGCACTTTGTCAAATTTATAAGAATACAAGTCATTCCCCAATTGGTAAATCGTCAAAAGATAAGAACAGACAATTTTCAGATGACAAAATCAAAGCCATTTATAGTTTATGAAAAATGCTCTAAATCACTATTTTTTAGAGAAATGAAAATTAAAACAACTCTGAGGTACCGCCTCACACTTTCAGATTGGCTAAGATAACAAGAAAAGTTAATGATAAATTCTGGAAGAAATGTTGAAAAAGTGAAACATTAATGCATTGTTGGTGGAGTTGTGAAAGATCCTACCATTCTGGAGAGTAATCTGGAACTATGCCCCAAGGGCTATAAAAGTGTGCATAGTCTTTCACCCAGCAGTGCCATAACTATTTCTGTATCCCAAGGATATCATAAAGAGAAAAGGATCCACATTTGCAAAAATGTTTGTAGCAACTTTTTTTTTTTTTTTTTTTTTTTTTTTTTTTTTTTTTTTTTGTGATGGCAAAGAATTGAAAAATGAGTAGATGCTCATCAACTGGGGAATGGTTGAATAAGTTGTGGTGTATGAAAATAATGGAATATTGTTGTTGTATGAAAAGTGATGAATAAGCTTGTTTTAGAAAGGCTTGGAAAGATTTACATGAACTGATGCTTAGCAAAACAAGCATAACCAGGAATATATTCCACACAATAGCAGCAAGAATGTGCAATGATGAAGGGCTGATTCTTCTCAGTGGTTTAGTGATCTAAAACAATCCCATAAGATTTTGGACAGAAAATATCATCTGCATTCAAAAAATAACTATGGAGATTGAATGTAAATCACCATATGCTATGTTCACTTCTTTTTTCTGTTAATTTTTTCTTTCTTTCCCATGGTTTTTCCCTTTTGCTCTGATTTTTCTTTATCAACCATGTTTCATAAAGCAATGTGTATTAAAAATGAATTAAAAAATAAAAAAATAAAGCTAGTTTTAGTGTGAGGCAAAATATTAATTGCAAACAATTTCATTGCTTGTTTGATTATGCTTTGTTTCAACTCTTTTGTTAACTAAAGCTATATCAATTTAGTAATTTAGACAGTAACTATATAGCATTATGACTTTATATAAATCTCTTATCATTTCTGTGTCTCGACTGCCTCTTCTGTAAAAGAGTGGCATTTCTTACCTGCCTAAAAAGAGGAAATTAGAAAAAAATTATCTCTTGAGATCCTCTCTAGCTGTATAAACTAAATTTTGTTGCTAGTAAGGATTTGATTTTTTCTATAAGCTGCATAATACTTTATTCATCACAAAAAAAATCTGATCCTTAATATGTAAGTTGAAAAAAATGTCAGAGAGAATGCTATCTGAATTTTGCCAGAATAATGAATCCTAATATCCTCAACTAATATGCACTTGCGTTCTTCTTGAAGATCTCTAGTAATGAGGAACTTATTACTCCACTCTGATAGCCCATTTTATGTGTTACATCAAAATCTATAACCCGTCTTAACTTTCCCCACAGAGTCTAGTTCTACCCTTTTTTGAATATTTTGGAACAGTCAGTGGCTATCTTTTTTGAAGTAAAGGGTTTCCAAAAAGTTATTTCATTTCATTCCATATTTTCTAATGTATTTGAGACTAACAAATATTCTAACTTGTTTTGGCTCTTATTTAAAAAAAACAAATAAAAAGATGTATTCATATTCATGAAGATGAAAGATAACTATTGTAGCTATGGGGCAGAAGCAAATTAGAGAACTTTCTAATGTGAATCATTCTTAGTGCTGACAAAATTTTGATATGGCATATTTAATTAAGGGGTAATTCTTTTTGCTTTTCATGTATAAACACTAAAAAGCATGAGTTATAATAGAAATAATTCTGATCCCGTGCTTCTCTTGTCAAGCATATTTTTAAAATGATATAAATTAATGTTATAAAATGAGTTTTATAATGAAAATTAAATACAACACATTGAAAAGATTTCTTATGTGTATGGGAGATGTTGCTCATATATATTTCCCTTGGTTTGTATTTATCTTCACATTTTTATCATGTTCTAAATTTTACTTATCCTACTTCTCATCTATCTATGTATGCTCTTTCATGAGGGTTTCCCCCTACAGAACTCAGCCTTAGTTAACCTAATGAAGGCTATTTTCTTTTTTTTTTATTAATTTTTATAATTATAACATTTTCTTTGACAGTACATATGCATAGGTAATTTTTTTTACAACATTATCCCTTGTATTCCCTTCTGTTCCGTGTTTTTCCCCTCCTTCCCTCTACCCCCTCTCATAGATGGCAGGCATTCCCATACATATTAAATATCTTATAGTATATCCTAGGTACAATATATATGTGCAGAACTGAATTTTGTTGTTGTTGTTGCAAAGGAAGGATTATATTCGCAAGGTAAAAATAATTTGGGAAGAGAAACAAAACAAAACAAAACAAAAAACAATACTCACAGTTTACACTCATTTCCCAGTATTCCTTTTCTGCATGCAGCTGATTCTGTCCATCATTGATCAATTGGAATTGGATTAGCTCTTCTCTATGTTGAAGATATCTACTTCCATCAGAATACATCCTCATACAGTATCATTGTTGAAGTGTATAATGATCCCCTAGTTCTACTGGTTTCACTCAGCATCAGTTGATATAAGTCTCTCCAAGCCTTTCTGTATTCCTCCTGTTGGTCATTTCTTACAGAACAATAATATTCCATAACATTCATATACCATAATTTACCCAACCGTTCTCCAATTGATGGGCATCCATTCATTTTCCAGTTTCTAGCCACTATGAAAAGGGCTGCCACAAACATTTTGGCACATACAGGACCCTTTCCCTTCTCTAGTAGTTCCTTGGGGTATAAGCTCAGTAGTAGCACTGCTGGGTCAAAGGGTATGCAGAGTTTGATAACTTTTTGGGCATAATTACAGATTGCTCCCCAGAATGGTTGGATTCTTTCACAACTCCACCAACAATGCATCAGTGTCCCAGTTTTCCCACAGCCCCTCCAACATTCATCGTTATTAGTTCCTGTCATCTTAGCGAATCTGACAGGTGTGTATCTCTGATATCTCAGAGTTGTCTTAATTTGCATTTCTCTGATCAATAGTGATTTGGAATGAAGGCTCTTTTCAATGGCTCTCTTTCTTTTCAGTATTCCTTCCAAACTTTTTATGCCCACACTTCCATCTTTTTGTACATGTGTACAACATGAGAAAAAAGATTATGTAGGTATTGAACTGGTGAGATTTAGCTCAATGTATTGAATACCCTGGACTAAAATTCTAGAGGAGGGGGAAAGCAGGGTGATTCAAGAGAATAACAAGACTTGGGACTCTCTTCTTATGCATTAAGAAAATGAAGAGATGAGATCAATTAATCAATAAACAAGCATGAATTGATTGCTTACTATCTGTCAATTCTATGCTGGGGGCTTGGAATTTAAAGATAATATGAAAAAATTCAGACTTTCAAGGAACTATTTCTCAGGTTTGATCTAGTTACTTCTCTGAATTACATATTTCTGAACTCCATCTAGTTTCTTTTTGTGGGAAAAAAAAAAGATTCACCATAGTGGATGTGGAGGAAGTCAGTTGACAAGCATTTATAGGGGCCTTTTATGAGCCAGATTCTGGTTGGAAGGCAGGTGATTCAAGTTATAAGGTAAGCTTGATTATCACTGACTGAGAGTTTTGTGGTAATAATATTGGTGTAATGGGAGGAAACATAGTTGAGCAAGTACAAAACTAACTTTAGATCAAAAATCACCTGAATTGAAGTCTTGATTCTGAAACTTATTGACTGAAGGATTCCAGGCAGTCATTAAACCTAGGTCACCCAATGCTGAGAAGCTCCCTATCTGAAATGATAAAGAAAATTACTCAATGAAACTTTCCCATACATTCACAGATCTAAGTAAAATATAAATGTACATACATAAATGCATACAAAGCACAATTGTTGCTATTCAGTTGATTTTTTTCAGTCATGTCTGACTTCATCATTTGGAAGTTTCTTGGCAAAATTTTTGCATTTGGTTTGATATTTCCTTTTCCAACTTATTTTACAGATGAGGAAAGTGAGGGAAACAGGATCACATAGCTAAGATTGGAATTCACTTCAGAAAGATGTGTCTTTCTGATTCCAGGCCAGGTATTCTTTCTACTATACTACTTAGCTTTTCTTACATATACATAACACAATACATATTAGATTAGAGAGTTTATGGGGATGATGGACATATCAATCTTTTGGAAATGAGGACTGAGTTCAGGAATGAATACTGGCTTTTCCTTTGCGAGGAGAATTGTTACTTTTTCTTATGAGTCAAGGGAGAAGAAGGAAAATACCTGATTGATACAAAATGATGAGGAGACAAAAAAGCTCTTGGAAAATGGTCTCAAATTTTTGGTGAAGTATGAAGTGAGATCCTCACCTGAGAGTGTGAGGAGTAGTGTGAAGTGCTTGAGGGAAGTTAATAAATGTTTGAAATAATAACTGTGGTGAATGTGATAGTAAATTGCCCCAATCCTGGAATGGGAAATAGAATTGATATTCTAGTCCAGTGTCCTCAATTGAGGTGGAAAAAGATCAAATTTCTTGTCTAAGGTCAGACAAATAGCATAGCCAGGATTTGATTCTGGCCAGAAAATCTTTTCCCACTGCATCATGTTGTTTCATGGTGAAGAGAAGAGGGAAGGAAGAAATATTTTGACCATTTAGGGCAACATATACTGATTAAATTTGTGGAATTAACAATTTCATTATTAAATTAATTCAACAAGGAAAACAAAATCACATGTTTTGAAAGGTTTATAAGGATCTTGAATACTTATTTTATGCATTTATTGAATTTAATAAAAATTTAGATAGACTTAATAATGAATCTTTCCCATAAAGAAAAAGATATCTTGCTATATGTTTAAATTAGAAAATTTTGCACAGAAAAAAATTTCATTTATGTCTACCCTATTCTCTTTTCTTGCTTTTTGTTGACTTTTTTGGTCTCATCTATCTACACAGGTTGGCTGTTAACCATCCTATGGAGAAAATACACAATAATTATGTGTATATGTTATATATTTATCATTATATGTATATTTTCATGCATCTCTGTCTCTCTCTCTGTCTCTGACTCTGTCTCCCCCCCCCCTCTCTGTCTCTCTCTTTCTCTCTGTCTCTTTCTCTCTTTCTCTCTGTCTGTCTCTCTCTATCTACTTATCTATTCCTTTCTCACCCATACCCTAAAGGCAGTGCTCTCAGGTTGCTAGCTAAATTTTAGCTAAAATCCAACTATTAATATTGGCTGAAGATATTGTTTATTGAAGCATAGAGTTATATTTAGAAGGGACCTTAGAGTCCTAGACCAACCTTCACATTTTATAGGGAAAGAGACTAAAACTAAAAGAAAGAAATTTTAAAATGGGAAAGATTATAAATGTGGTATATTGTATATGTTGTCAAAAGAAGTATATACCATCTAAAGTTAAGAATCATTTATTAAACACATTTTGACCTAGGCACTGTAATATACATTGGTGATATAAAGGAGAAAAAAAAGTTGCTGCTTTCTAGGAGCTTATATTATAATGGAAGAAAACAGGCAAACAATTATTTGCAAAGCATATAGGATAAACTGGGGGAAAATCTCAGAAAAAAAGATTAGGATTTAGCAAGACGAGGAAATACATTTTCACAAGCACATAAAGGAAACCAGGGAAACATGGAGGGAAAAACATGAAGATGGAAAGAATGCTCATGGGCAACAACCAGTGAGAAGACCTAGAACTGTGGTGTATATGGATGTTGGGAGACTTCAATTTTATCTTGTAAACATGAGATTCCATAGAGGTTGGCAAGACTCAGGCCCATCATCAGAGAACAGAGTGATACAGTGGATTATACTGAAAGCTTTTGATTCTACCAATATTCAGATTAAGTGTAGGACCAGGATTAAAGGCAGAAGAAGAAAGGAATAAAACCTAAGTCTCTCTCCTTTATTCTCCTTCCAAATCAATCACCCAAGCATGAAGATTCAAACCCATGATATGAGATAAATGGATATAGCACTGGGCTTAGAGTCAGGAAGACCAGAAATCCAGCCCCAGACACTTCCTAGCTGTGTGACCCTGTGCAAGTTATTTAACCTTGTTTGCCTTATTTTTCTCATCTATAAAGTGAGTTGTAGACAGAAATGACAAAACCATTCCAGTATCTTTGCCAAGAAGTCCCCAAATGGGATCATGAAGAGTCAGACATAATTGAAACTACTTAGCAAACACTCAACAACAGAAATGACAAAAACACAAATTGAAAGAGAGCTAGTCAGAACCACGAAGCCATTTTTGAAATATAGCTCCTGAAACAAACATGTGATCCTGGACAAGTCATTTAAACTTTCATTTCTAAACTATATATTGCAAAAAAAGTGATCTGCATTGGACAGCAAGTGCTTTCTCTCCTGGAAATTATCTATACCAGTGAAATTAAAGATTCAATTCTTCTAAACAATATACCTATCAAATTATTTGTTGGAGATTGTGCACATTTCTCTTCTCTTTCTTTTAGTCTTTTTCTTTGTAATCTTTCCAGTTCCCATGGGCTCAACTCTTATTTCTACACAGGTAACTACAAAATTTGTATATCTAGCACTCATATTTCTCCTGAGCTTCATTTATGCATGTGCCCTTATTTGATGGTCATCTCTATCTGTATATTCCATTGATATCTCAAACTGAACTAGATTCAAACTGAATTTATTATAGCATCCAGATCCAAAGCTATTTCTTCTCTTAACTTTCCTATTTCTGTACATTTTATAGTCATTATTCTGGTTACTCAGATATACTCAATATATTCTGGTCAATCAATATGCTGTAGGAGTCATTCTCTACTGTTAAATTTCACTGACACCATCCTCCATATAAAATTACTTGCAAATCTTATGGATTGGCTAAGAAATAGACTAGTTGATCAGTGGAATAGGTTAGGTTCACAGGACTAAATAGTAGTGTACAACTATAGCAATGTAGTCTTTGACAAACCCAAAGATTCCAACTTTTGGGATAAGAATTCATTATTTGAAAAAAACTGTTGGGAAAACTGGAAATTAGTATGCCAGAAATTAGATATGGACCCACATTTAATACCATATACCAAGATAAGATCAAAATGGGTCCATGTTTTAGGCATAAAGAATGAGATCATAAATAGATTACAGGATCATAGGATAGTTTATCTCTCAGACTTGTGGAGGAGGAAGAAATTTGTGACCAAAGGAGAACTAGAGATCATTATTGATCACAAAATAGAAAATTTTGATTACATCAAATTAAAAAGCTTTTGTACAAACAAAACTAATGCAAACACGATTAGAAGGGAAGTAACAAATTGGGAAAATATTTTTACAGTTAAAGGTTCTGATAAAGGCCTAATTTCCAAAATATATAGAGAACTGACTCTAATTTATAAGAAATCAAACCATTCTCCAATTGATAAATGGTCAAAGGATATGAACAGACAATTCTCAGATGATGAAATGGAAACTATTTCCACTCATATGAAAGAGTGTTCCAAATCACTACTGATCAGAGAAATGCAAATTAAGACAACTCTGAGATACCACTACATACCTGTCAGATTAGCTAAGATGACAGGAACAAATAATGATGAATGTTGGAGGAGCTGTGGGAAAACTGGGACACTGATGCATTGTTGGTGGAGTTGTGAAAGAATGCAACCATTATGGAGAGCAATTTGGGATTATGCCCAAAAAATTATCAAACTTGCATACCCTTTGATCCAGCAGTGTTACTACTGGACTTATATCCCAAAGAAATACTAAAGAAGGGAAAGGGACCTGTATGTGCCAAAATGTTTGTGGCAGCCCTCTTCATAGTGGCTAGAAACTGGAAAATGAATGGATGCCCATCAATTGGAGAACGGTTGGGTAAATTATGGTATATGAATGCTATGGAATATTATTGTTCTGTAAAAAATGACCAACAGGAGGAATACAGAGAGTCTTGGAGAGACTTACATCAACTGATGCTGAGTGAAATGAGCAGAACCAGGAGATCATTATACACTTCAACAATGATACTGTATGAAGATGTATTCTGATGGGAGTGGATATCTTCGACAAAGAGAAGATCTAATTCAGTTCTAGTTGATCAATGATGAACAGAATCAGCCACACCCAGAGAAGGAACACTGGGAAATGAGTATAAACTGTTTGTTCTTTTGTCTTTCTAACTTTTGTCTAATAACTTGTGTTATTTTTACTTTCTGAATCCAATTCTTCCTGTGCAACAAGAAATTCAGTTCTGCACACATATATTATATCTAGGATATACTATAACACATTTAACATATATGGGACTGCCTGTCATCTAGGGGAGGGGTAGAGGGAAGGAGGGGAAAATTTGAAATAAAAGTGAGTACAAGGGATAATGTTGTAAAAAAAATTACCCATGCATATATACTGTCAAAAATTATAATTATAAAATTAATTTTAAAAAATAGAAAAAAGAAGTTACCAGAAAAAAAAAGAATGAGTGGGTGAAACAACAAATCATAAACAATTAATAATTTCTTGCAAGAGAATGACAATAATGAGACAACATACCAAAATTTATGGGATGCAGTGAAAGAGTTCTTATTGGAAGTTTTATGCTTAGATGCTTACTTGAATAAAATAGAAAAAGAGAAGATCAATGAACTGGGCATGCAACTAAAAAAGTTTGAATAACAACAACAACAACAAAAAAACAACTTAACTCCCCCCAATTAAATATCAGATTTAAAATTCTTAAAATAAAAGGGTAGATTAATTTGTATTCCAAGTGCTATCTGTCACATAGTAGACAATAAGTGATTGTTGATTGACTAATTATAGTGATTTTTTAGAGAATTAAAAACTATTCTCTAAGAAAAGTTATTAGTTAGTTAAAATAAGAAAACTATTAAATTAACAAACAAAACTAAATTTATAAACAAAATTAAAGTTAATTTGATCAGAAAAAGGAAAGAAAAACAAATTATTAGCATAAAAAGAAAGAACTTTCCACCAGTGAACAAGAAATTAGAGCAATAATTAGGAGTTATTTTGCCCAAATATATGTTAACAAATCTGATCACCTAAGTGAAATGAATAAATACTTACAAAAATATAGATTGCCAAGATTAAGAGATGAAGAAATAAATTACTTAAATAGTCCCATTTTAGAAAAAAAAAAATTGAACAAGCTTTTAATCAACAAAATTGATTAAATCTAAGAACAAATCTACTGAGCCAAATAAACTTACATATGAATTCTACCAAACATTTAAAGAAAAATTAATTTCAGTACTATACAAACTATTTGAAAAATTAGGGAAAGAAGGAGTCCTACCAAAATCTTTTTATGACACAGATATAGTGCTGATACTTAAGCCAGATAAAATCAAAGCAGAGAAAGAAAATTACAGACTAATTTCCCTAATGAATATTGATGCAAAAATCTTAAATAAAATGTTAGCAAAGAGATTATAGCAAGTTATTCCTAGAATAATACACCATGATCAAGCAGGATTTATATCATGAATGCAGGTTCAATATTAGAAAAACTAGTAGAATAATTGATTATATTAATAACCAAATTAACAAAAATCATATGATTATTTCAATGGATGCAGAAAAAAGCCTTTGGAAAAAAAACCACCCATTCCTATTAAAAACACTAGAGAGTAGGGGAATAAATAGAGTTTTCCTTAAAATGATCAGTAGCAGCTATTTTAAAACACCATCAAACATCACATGTAATGGGAATAAACTAGAACCATTCCCAATATATGAGTGAAATAAGGTTGCCTACTATCACCATTATTATTCAATATTGTTTTTGAAATGTTAGCTTTGGCAATAAGAGAAGAAAAATAAATTAAAGTAATTAGACTTATTAGACTAATTAAATTAGAATTGAGGAAACCAAATTATCATTTGCACATGCCATGATGGTATACTTAGAGAATTCTAGAGAATCAAGTTGTAGGATACAAAATAAATCCATATAAAACATCAGGATTTTTAAATGTTACCAACAAAGTCCGGTAACAAGAGATACACAGAGAAGTTCTATTTAAAATAATTGTAAATACTATAAAATATGTGAGGGTCTACCTGGAAAGGCAAAATCAAGAACTATATGAACACAATTATAAAATACTTTCTATCTAAATAAATTCAGATCTAACCAACTGAGTAAATATCAAGTGCTTATGAGTAGCTAATACAATTAAAATGACAATATTACCTAAATTAATTTAATTATTCAGTGCCATGACAATCAAACTTCCAAGAAATTATTTTATAGAGCTAGAAAACAAAATAACAATGTTCATCTGGAACAACAAAAGCTCAAGAATTTCAAGGGAATTAATGAAAAAAAGTGCAAATGAAGGTAGCCTAGCTGTCCTGGATCAAAACTATATTATAAATCAGCAGACATCAAAACCATTTGGTACTGGCTAAGAAATAAGAGTAGTTGATCTGTGGAATAGGTTAGGTTCCCCATTATACCTTCCCTTTCCTCTTTTTAGGTTAAGTTCTGTAATTTTTCAGTATGAGTAGAATTTCTGAAGTTTAATCATAGGGGCAGCATATCTGCATGGTTGATTACTTTATTTGGCTCCCAGAGTCTATCTTCACAGTGCAACTCTGCATTGATAAGCTTATCTTCTTGCCTATATATCTATCTTCTTTCTCTGCTTTCAAAAATACTTTACTTAGAAGTTACTTTTTCCCTTTTAATGATTGCTTCTCTATAATCATATCTGTCTCATCTATGATGACATTTAATTGTCTCAAATTCTTATGAACTCTTTACTTGCTATATGGAAATATAGCACTCTGGGTAAGTTACTACTAAATGCCATGTCCATTGGGACACATGCAATTTTCAGAGTCTCCTCTATAAAGGATTCCTGAGCTTGTGCTTTCTGGTTTAAAACTTTTATCAGAATTTGCATATTTAAAGCCATATAAAAATGTGCCTTCCCTTTTTTTGTACAGCCAATGAAATTATTGTGTTCTAGGTTCATACATTTCATAAGTGTGTAGCATTCAGTGTAGTCCAAATTTTACAATAAATTTTACACCTTGTTATAAAATCAAAGCTTTATCAAGTGAGTAGGGCTTAAAAGGGAATTATATTTTAAATTTTTGTCAGAGAAATTTGCTGCAAATATACTTCCCAATTGTTACCTTTCTCATTACAAATGCATTTTTATTTGTGCATAAACTTTTTAATATTTTTATTGTCATACATTTTCTTTTAGTTCAACTTCTATCTTATTTCTGTTAGAATTCTAACCTTAACTATACTAACATTGTCTTTAATTTTTGCATGACCTGTTATAATCATATCATGTTATGCTGAAAATTTAAAAAAGTCCTTTACGAGGACAAAAAGGATCCTTAGAGGGAAGAGCAAATATATTTCAGTCACCAAGAAATATATTTATGTATTCAGGCATAAGGGAGAGCCATTGAAAAGGTTTAGAGAAGGACATGGATTTCTGTGTTGGAAGAATAGTAGACTATCAATTGGGAAATGGCTGACCAAGTTGTGCTAGTGTGGATGAATACTATTGGGTATAAGAAGTCAAGAATAGGATTCTTTCAAAAAAACCTAGGAAGACTTTTATGAACTGATGCAAAATGAAGTGAGCAGACCCAAAACAATGTATCAAAACATATTATCAATATTGTGAAGATGACCAACTATGAAAGTCTCAGCTACTTTGTTTAAGACAATGATTCAAGTTAATTCCAAAGATTGGATGATGAAAAATGCTATCCACTTCCACAGAGAGAAGTTATGAAATGGAAGTACAGTTTTAAATATGCTATTTTAAAACATCATTTATTTTTCTTTAGATATTTTTGGCATATGTTTTCTTTTGCATTATGGTTAATGTGGAAATATGTTCTACTTAACTTCATATCTATATATCATGTTGCTTGCCTTCCCAAAAAGTGGGAGAGGAGAGGGAGAAATTTTGTAAGTCATTTAAAAAAATGAATGTTAAAATGCTTTTACATGTAATTGGGAAATATTTAATAAATAAAAACATGTCTTAAAAAATAACATCAGGAGGATAGTGTGCCTGAATCACAAAAAACAAAACAAAACAAAACAAAACAAAACAAAAAACAGTTGTAACAAGCTTTTAGAGGATAAACAAAGCAACTTCAGTATTGATCCTAGAGACTAAGCCATGAGGATACACTAAGAGTGTTATATATTAAAACCTATACTTTATTAATAAAATAGATTGATCAGAAAATAATCTTTAAATGGTGGAGAAAGTTGTAAAGATTGCTATAATGCAATTAATCAATTGATCTGCAAGCATGTATTAAGTACTACCTACAGTAATATCTGTACTACCACACAGTAATTCTCAGCACCCAGAGTTTAATTTTGTTACTTCAAGTGTTAGCATGAATTTATTAGTAACATCATTTTCATTTTTTAGTTCATAACCATTCATATTCCTAGCTATGCCCAATAGAGGGGAAAAAAAAAGGAACTATACATTTAAGTTTATGGGAGCAGCTGGTATCTCACTAGGCACTTCCTTGGTCTAGTCTAGTTCATCAAACCATTGTAAAAAGTTCCCTGTACATTCATTTTACATTTTTAATGCTTGCCTTTAATGCTTAAGTTTTGTGTTTCAATTATGCTTCTAAAGCATAGTCTTTTGGGCTCTAAGCCAAAATATACAATCAGTGAAGTGACTTAATGAGAATATAATGGTATTAGATAAACTTCATGCTAGAATATCTTCAACCATTGCTAGCTATAAACTTGGTTTCAAGGAATTTAGTCTTGTTTCTTCCAATAGCAGCAACTACAGTTCCAGAAACTTTAGCATTGATTTTTAAAGGATTGTCAAAGAAAACAGATTTTCAACAGTACAGTATATTGTATAAAACCCTCATGCTATCATCTAACCCTGTGCAAGGTTAAAATTCAAATTAAAAATATTTTACTTTTAAGAATTATAATTACTACATAGTATTTAAAAGTTATGTAGGTATTTTAACAAACATTGCCTTATGAATCATGTTGGGGGAACAATCAAAGCAAAAGGGAAAATCATGGGATAGATAAAAAAAGAAAAAAAAAATTGAACATAGCCTATGTTAATTTACAATGTCTCCTTGGGATTGCTTTGAATCACTGAACCACAAAGAAGAAGGGAGCTTATAAAATGGGACTGTTCCACTTGTGTTAACCTGGGCAAATTATGTTTTTTTAAATACTCATCCATTTCTGTGAGATTGTTGGACTTAATACCATAGAGTTGGGCACTCCTAATTATTGGTTTAATTTCTTTGTCATTGGTGGTAAGTTCATCCCTTTTATTTTTGATGCTAGTGAATTGGTTTTTTCTTTCCTATTTCTGATCAAATTAACCAAAGGCTTATCTATTTTGTTGAATTTTTCATAACACCAACTCTTGGTTTTATTATTTCAAGTTTTCTTAGTTTCTATTTTTATTAATTTCTCCTTTGAATTTCAGAATTTCTAATTTGGTATTTAATTCAGGTTTTTAAATTCATTTTGTTTTTTTTTTCCCTAGCTTTCTTAGTTGCATGCCTAATTCATTGATCTCCTTTTGCTTTTTGTTATTTATGTAGCTATTTAAAGATATAAAATTTCCCCTAAGAACTGTTTTGGCTGCATCCCATAAGTTTTGATACGTTGTCTCATTATTACCATTTTGTTGAAAGACATGGATGGTTTCACTAATTCTTTAGGGTTATCCCATTGGTTTTTAGTCTTTCATTCCCTGCTGTTTATTGAATATAATGTTTGTGGTCTGAAAAGGAAGCATTTAGTATTTATCCCTTTCTATATTTGATTATGAAGTTTTTATTGTCTAATATATGGTTAATTGTTGTGTAGCTGTTATGTATTGTTGAGAAAAACATGTAGTTCTTTCTCCCCCTATTCAGTTTTCTCCAGGGATCTACATATCCAGATTTTCTATGATCCTATTAACCTCCCTAACTTCTTTTTTGTTTGTTTTGTGGTTAGAGTTGCCTGATTCTGAGAGGGGAAAGTTGAGATCTCCCACTAGAACAGTTTTGCTATTTATTTCTTCCTGTAATTGGCTTAAAACCTTCTCTAGAAATTTGCCTGCTCTACCATTTAGTATTGTTACTACTACATTATTTATAGTACCCTTTATCAATAGGTAATTTCATTCCTTATCTCTTTTAATAAGATTTAGTTTTAGTTTTGCTTCATCTGAGAAGAGAATTAACTGTCCCTGCTTTTTTTTTTTAAACTTCAATTGAAGCAAAAAAAAATTTTGTTCCAGGATTTTACCTTTATTCTATATGGGTTTCTCTGTGTCAAATTTGTTTTTTGTAAACATCATCTTATAAGATTCTCTTTTTTAATCCACTCTGCTATTCTCTTCTATTTTATGGGAGAGTACATCCCATTCACATTCACAGTTATGATTACCAGACCTATACTTTCCTCCATCCTACTTTTCCCCCTGTATGTATGGGTGTGTGTGTGTGTGTGTGTGTGTGTGTGTTTGTGTGTGTGTGTGTGTGTGTGTGTGTGTGTGTGTGTGTGTGTGTAGTATATATATATTCTATATATATATTCTATATATATGTATATACATATATATCTTTTGCACCTCCTCATGTGAACTAATTTTCCCCATTATACCTTCCCTTCCTCTTTTTCCATTACAGACCTTTTCCCAACCCTTAATGTCTTTTTCTTTGATGTTATCATATAAGAGTCCATATACAACCACATCCTCAGTCCATGTGCTGCTGCCCTCTGTCTGCCCCAGTGATAGATACAGTTCTCAAGACTTACAGTTGTTTTCCCATCTAGGGATATAAACATTTTAACTTTTCAATAATGTATGTATATTCTTGTTTACTTTTCTATGGGTCTCTTGAGTTCTGTCTGTAAATTAGATTTTTTGTTTAGTTCTTTTTTTTTCCAATAGAAATGATTGAAAATCTCTTACTTTATTGAAGCTTCATCACTTTCCCCAAAGATGATGCTGAATCTCAGTGGGTAGCTAATTCTTGGTTGCAACTCCATGTCTTTTGCCTTCCAGAATTTGTGATTCCAGGTCACCCAATCTGTTATTGTAGAAGCTGTCAGATCCTGGATAATCTTGATTATTACTCCTTGATATTTGAATTGTTTTTGTCTGGCCTCTTGCAATATTTTTTCCTTGAGATTGTTGCTTTGGAGTTTTACTATAATGTTCTTTGGGATTTTCCTTGTGGGATTATTTCTTTTCAGAGGTGAGCAATAGATTCTTTCAATGAGCATTTCCTCCTTTCTTTCCAGAATATTGGGAAAATTATCCTTAATGATCTCTTTTAGAATGGTATAAAGTTTCTTTTCTTTTCTTTTCTTTCTTTTTTTTTTTTTTTTTTTGATCATGGCCTTCAAGTGGGCCAATAATTTTTAAATTGTCTCTGTCGCCTCTATTTCCAATGAAATATTTCACATTTTCTTCAATGTTTTCATTCTTTTTAATTTGTTTGATTCTTGCTATCTCATAGAGTCAGCCTCTAATTGTCCTGTTCTAGTTTTTAATGTGATATATTAGACATTTTTTTTTTGTTTAATTTTCCAAGCTATTGACTTTGTCATGCATACCTCTCATTTTTTTAACCCCTTAGGCCAATTCATAACACTTTTTGAGATTTTCTCTGTGATGTTCTGTCTTCATCTGAGTTTGTGTTTTGGTCTGCCCTGTCCCCATAGTAGCTTTCTATAATAAAGATTCTTTTTTGTTTCTTGTTCATTTTCTTTCCTTTTCATTCAGCATTTCCTTTTTAATTTTTTAAACTTTTTATTTTTAATTTTTTTAAACTTTTATTGTTATTTTTATTTATTTTATTTATTTTTTATTTATTTTTATTATTATTTTTATATTATTTTTATTTATTTTATTGTTATTTTTATTTATTTTATTTATTCTACTCCTCGGGTAAAGTGGGTGCTGTCCCAAGTTTCTTATGCAGCTCTGAACTTTGGCTTTGAGCACAGGGGTTCCTTGTGTTTATATGGGGTAACTTTGCCTTATCTATTCAGGAAACAGTTTGTTTTCCCAGAGTTTGTCTTCTGAGATGAGACTGGAAGCTGCCCCACTGATTTGCTTCTCTACTGAGCCAAGACTGAGGGTCTTAGTTGCTGATGTGCTATGATTAGGACCCTCTCACCAGCTTTTCCAGAATCTGTTTGAGCCGGGCTGAACACCCTTTTCATCCCAATGAGATGGACATTTCTTGAAGTTTTTCCAGTTTCTCTTGAGCTAGAAAGTGGTTTCATTCTGTCAAACTGTTCAAAAGTTTGGCTTCATGTGGTTTTTGAGGGAAACTGGGAGAGCTCAAGCAGCTTCCTGACTTTACTCTGATATCTTGGATCCACTCCCAGAAGTCCTGCTATGCAGTATTTATAATACTATTAATAGAATGTGTTATAAAAAGTGAATATTTTCTAAAATAAGTGATTTTTTAATTGAAATGTTAGCACAAAAGTTAACGAATTCTGAGGAATTTCAAGAAAAAATGTTTTGCTTATTACCAATTTTATTTTATGTTCTGAATTTTATGGGTTATTTTATGGTTACTGTGTTGAGAGAAGTGCATATTATCAAAATTTATGTTTCATAATATAGAACTGTATTGAAGTAGATTTTGGGAAGATATGGCAGAGTAGGTTACAAAGTTTCAAGCACTCTAGATTTCCCCAGGAACAGAACAAATTTCTCCTCAGGAAAAACATAGACCTGTGAAAAACAAATAAGAGTTGAGGCAAAACAGGAGGCCTCCTGGGACAAGCCCCCCCCCCAAAAAAAAAAAAAAAATAAAAACAGGAAGAAAAACCTTAGGGTCAGGGTTTAACCCATATGAAGTGTAAACATTTTGAGGCTAGCTCCACAGAAACAACAAGTGGGTACCCCTAGGGTTAAGTGGAGAAAGAATATGCACATCTGTGAGAACTGAAGCAGAGCAGGCAGGCATGTTTCTGATACCAGCACTTGCAGGGGTATCAAGTTTTTTATTTGGGGTTTCAAGTCAGAAAGGAGAGTTGAAGTGAAGTTAGAGATACCATGCCCCCAGGATTAGACATGCTTACATTAATGTTCTTATTTAAAAAATACAAAAAACTCAACAGGCAAAATAGTAATACAACCATAAAAACTTACCATGAGAAAAGGGAAGACTTGAGTTGATCTTCAAAGGAGGAAAATGAAGCCTCTTTTATCACAAACAGTAATGTTAGATGGCTAAAGATAACTTATAGAAGAACTCAAAAATATTTCAAAATTCAAATGATTGGGGGAAAACTAAGTAAAATTCCAAGAAAAACAAGATTGTGTGGGGAAAAAAAATAAGCAACAAACAGGGAGTTACAGTGTCTTAGAGATGAAAATAATTCTTTGAAAATTAGGATTGGGAAAGGGGAATCAAGTAAAGCTATACCAGATCAAGAAATAATAATGATAATAAATAGAAAGAATAAAAAATAGAAAAATAATGTGGAACATTTTAAAAGAAAAACAACATATTTGAAGAAAAGATCAAGAAGAGAAAATCTAGAATTACACAATCTGGAAAGTGTGGACCAAAAAGCCCCAAAAGTTGTGTACAATAATACAAGAAATTATCCATGAAAATTATCCTGAAGTGATAGAACATAAGAGGAATGTAGAAAGAGAAAAAAATCCATTGATCAACATCTTATAGAGATCCTATGTAGGAAATACATAGGAATATTGTTACCAAATTTTGAAACCCACAAATCAAAGGGAAAATTTTGCAAGAAATAAAACAAAACAAAAACAATTAAAATATGCTGGAGCAAAAATTGGAATTGTACAGGAATTATCAGCAATAAAAGACCACAGTTCCTGGAATAAGATATATTGGCAATTAAAAGAACTAGGCTTGTAACCAAAGTATCATATCCACCAAAATTAATTATAATAGTGAACAAAAAAAGGACATTCAATGTAATTGCAGATTTTCAGGAATTTGTCTCAAGCAAATTTGAACTTTATAGAAAATTGCACATTTAAGAAACAACACCAATGATTAATTTCAAGAGACTCAACATGAACAAATTATGTTTTTTTTGGTAAGGAAATGTATATCACATGTTTAATATTGACATCAATAACCAGGTCACTCAGAAGAAAACTTGGGGTAGAGATAAGTATAATCTGACTCTAAAAATAAAACTGTCTAGGAAAAGATAAAAATAATAAATGTTATATAAATGAAGTACAGAGGAAAAATAAATACAGAGGCATTAGTGAGGGGAGGAAGATTCATAGTTCTGAAAACCTATTCACATTGAGAATGGATTAAATAGAAAATATTACACACACCTTATATATCTATATGTATGTATATATATATATGCATATATATGCATATATCACAAAGATTATAACTCTCCAAAATATATAAAGTAATGGGAGAGCCATAGAATATAAGAATGTGTGAATTTATTGATTTCATTGGGACAAGGTGTATAGATAAATGAAAAAAGGGACAAAGAGAGAGCAAAATGAAAAGATGGAGTATAGAAAAATCTTTAGATTAATGGGAATGTGATAAATAGTGAAGGAAAGGATGAAGGGAGAAGATAAGGAAAGGAACTATGGGTGGGGGAAGGTTAGGTAATAGCAAGGCATGTTAATGAATATAATTAAAATAGAAGAGTTAGCACAAATAGGAAATAAGAGCAAGGTAAATTAAAGAGCAGAAGAGTTAGCAAGGATAATAAATAAAATATGTACACAATCACTGCAACAAGAATCAGAAGTAGAATTTATTGGAAATTTTTTAAAAGTAGGGCCTTAGATAAAGTCAAACCTAAAGATTCAATCAAGAAAAATTGATATCATGTGTCAACAATATTAATACTGTTTTCAATGTATGTTTACATGTGTAAATGCATATGTGTATATATGTATATATGCATGTAATTATATGTATGTGTGTATATAGATATAAGTATGTTATATGGATTTTTGTGTGTGTGTGGGAGGGGTTATGTGGCTGGGTGTGAATATATATATTTAATTTTTTTTAAACAACACAAATATATATCCAAGCTTAAATGTAGCATGCTTGGGGGTGATCCTGGGCAGAAGATAAAAGGGGGACAAAATAAAGCAAAAAGGTACACAGCAGAGAACAAAAGAATAATCCATAGGTAAGCATAGAAAAGCTGGGAGGTCATGAATATGATTTCTTCTATTAATATATATGCTTTCTTGAAAAAGAAATTTATTGTTACATATTTTGATCCTCTATGATGTTCTACTGGGCATATTACAATGGTGCAATGTGTTGTTTGCTTTGTTTTCTTTTCTTTTTCTTTGTTCTTTTATTTTTTTTTCTTATTTTGCATCTAGTTTTAAATAAAAGCAAAACAAATTATATAGACAAAGAATGTCATGCAGAAAGTGTATTTTCAGCAATATCTAGAGAAAGATAACAGTTTTTGGTGGTTGTGAGAACCCAACCCCCTAGTTCCTATAGATTTGATGTATTAGCCTTCATACTTTTGAATTTTATTTAATTTCTAGAAACATTACCCTTAATGAAAGTTAAGAATTGACTGTATTTTCAAGCACTGAGAACAGAAAGAAAAAGCAAACATATTCTTTGACGATATTCAAGTGGGGAAGACATTATGTACCTAATAAGGTATAGAGATTGGAACTCAACCTTGACTAAAAGAGGCTAGTTCTCTTTTGTATTATGTTATCTTTAAAATTTCTTTGCTCTGTCTTTTCCTTTGACCTTCCCATCCCCTAATAACTACAAGAGGAGAACTTGGCACATTACATTCTCAACTAAACAACATTTTAAAGTAGTGCCAGCAATATTAAAGTAAATCTTTACAGAATAGCAGATGCCAAATATTTTAAACAAATCCAGAAGGGAAAAGAAAAGCTGGAGAAAGTCCTACTGTCAATTAAAAACTAAACACAAAATAACCAATCCTGATTCAAAGATGATTTTCACCAATCTCAATTTATACAAATCAGTGTTCTGCCAGAATTCTTTGAACTGTTTGCTCATTATGGCAATTTAGTTTTTCTGTTAGTTTATGCCTAACCACATGAAGCATAAATGGGACAGGAGTCTATTAATCATGAGAAGCAGCATTACAATGAATATTTAACCTAGGTGGGCAAAAAAAGAAATATTTTTAAAGCTATTCTTTCCTTTCTATCCTTTCCTTCTATAGCTTTTGCTTTCAATCTGTTAACAACATTAAAGATGTCCAAATTACTAAATCATTTTAGTAGTGAATCTTTAACACTATTTAATAATATATGAAATTTATATTATAGATTAATATTGTTCAGGTTTGTCTGATTCTTCAAGATTCTGTTTTGGATTTTCTTGATTTGCTATTTCCTTATCCAGTGAATTAGAAAAGTAGAAATTACTTTATTTGTCCAGATTCACACAACTAGTGATTCCACGAGGGCAGATTTGAACTTGGGTCTTTCTGATTTCAGGCCTAGCTCTTTATTCACTGAACCATATAACATAAATGAGGAAGGAAATGACAAAACATTACATTATCTTTGCCAAGAAAATGCCATATGGTGTCACAAAGATTTGGACACATCTAAATATCTGAACAATAACAATATATGACAGATTCAGTGCTTTATAAATATTATATCAGTTAATCCTCATAACACAGGAAGAAACTTTTATTTTCTCATTTTATTGTGGAGAAAACAGACAAACTGAAGCTGTGATTGGCTTGGAGTTTCTAGTTAATGTCTGAGGCTGAATTTGAACTCAGGCTCACCTTTCAATAACCTCACCTAGCTACTTCTATTGCTATTGGCCTTAATTATGGCTTTTACTTTGATTATTTTTGTCAGAATGAAAAGATCTTTCCATTCCGGATAAGTGCAGGATACAGGAGAACTTGAGGAAAGTCCTGATTACATTCAACTGTGTTGAAATTAGAGAGAAAAGAAGCTTTCATGAGATCATCAATAATGTTTCTTCTGTTCTTTCAAGGAATTCTTCATTCTTCCAAATAAATCTGGAACCCAGATCTAGTTGGATATATCACACTGGAGCCCTGAAGGTAAAGAACACCCTAGTCACCCAATATATTCTTCTGGGTCTTTATAGTGTTATCATCTGGATCTAGCAAGAGAAAGCATTAGGCAGAAAAGAACAGACCTGGAACTTGGGACTGACACTGTTCACACTAGTGGGAGTGGGAATTGGGGAGAAGACTCCTTGGAAATTGGAAATTAGTTAATATTCAATTTCCTCCCACTCCTTTCACTGCAGGAAAAAAAAAAAAGATTTGGGCCTTTGCTGCTCATCTTATTCTAACAGAGTGACTCAGGGAAGCTTCCTTGCCAGAAACGATTGATTATTATTATTATTGTTATTTTAGTTTTACTGGGCTTCTTTGAGAGGCTTTTGGGGATCTTCATACAAACCCATTTTAAATATTACCCTCTCCATAAAAGCTTTCTTACTATAATGATCTTTATCTCAGTCAAAATCATAGTATTTTCTGAATTGGCTTCTCTAATTATTATATGCTAAGTTAATTCAAGTTATATGTGTACACATCTTATTAGTGCCCCCAGAATGCAACTCCTCAAAGAAAAAAGATTTTGTCACATATTTCCTTGAATTTTCCTAGGTCTCCAGCAAAGTATGTTAGATAGGGTAGACTTTAATAAATATTTGCTGAAGTAATTAAATTAAATTAGATAACTCCAAATACACTTAAGCCCCAACCTGTTCAAAGTTAATATTTGGTTCCTATTATGTTTACCCTTACCCCCTACATTGAACCAAACTTATTCTTAACTTACCTACCATTACTAACTATAAACTAGTACATAATTCTTGTACTAGTTTAGTGTTTTACTTTAGTATCAATATATATTCATCCCTATCTGGGTTCCTTTTTTAGAATGTAAGATCTTAGAGTAAGATCATAGGATGATAGGCAGGAACTTAAAAGTTCATTTTGTCTAAACATCTCATCTTATAAATGAAGACCCTAAGAAGGTAAAGTTATAATTCTCTGATTATAATTCTCTGTTTTTTCCACAACATTATGTTTCAGTGTTTGGATAAAAGAAGATTGAACTGATTATCCCTTCTCTATGATTTTGTCAAAGATGGAGAGAGACTCTCCATAGTGAAGGACAAAATCTAACTGTTCTTAGGGATAGAGTAATAGATTCACAGGTTTGTGAGTTGGAAGGGACTTTAGAAGGCATCCTACCCAATGCATATATAATATGTACTAGTAGATGGTAGTGGTTCTCAGAAAATACTAAATATAAATCTATATTTTTATTATGTTTCTTCCTTTTACAGAATTGTTAGCAAAAGTTAGTCTTTCTTTTTACTAACCTCTTTGCAACTGTTGTGCTATTATACACATATAAATACATATATCAAGCTCATCCATGCAGCTAGGAATATGTGTATTTCTTTTCATGTTCATGAGCATGAGCAGAAGCAGGACATAGAATATATTATCTAGTTCCTTGAAGATATTTATGAATGCAAATATTAAAACTAGCACCTGAAAGAAGAGAAAAATGACTTTATTAATTCATTTGATCAGAGATGAGAAAGAAATCATTATGAACATGCTCTCTACTTTCTGCCATTTCTCACTCAATTTTCCCCTCTTTATTTCTTCTGTAACTGCACACATTTCTCTGGACTGATCATCACAATCTCACATAAATACTCCCGAAGTCAAACTTCCTCCCATCTCATTCTTTTTACCATCTTAATTCATTCAATTCCCTGCCCAGAAATATTTTAGATGTCGCTTCTGACTTTCTCTCTCACTGGATCCCCTTTGTTCTAGTTAATATTTTTATATCTGAAATTTTCTGAGAAAACTGTTATCTAACCATAAAACTAATTTAACTTCATTTCCATACAGAGATGCTTTTTTCTATAATAAGTATAATATACTCTCCTATATGAAAATTTATCATAGTAAAATACAGCTTCTCCAGAAACGAATATGATATAAAGATAATATGCATCAGTACAATGCATCAAAAATATAAATAAATAAAAATTAAATCTCCCCTTTATAATAAATCTCAAATTTTACTCTCATTACAGTCAAAACCAAAACTATAATGAAAGTCAAACTTTTCATATGCATTTGAATGAATGCCCTGAAGAATTTTGAAAGAGAAAAAATGACCAATTAATCAACATTGATTAAGTATCTACTATTCATAAGCATTAAGAAAAATAATTCTAGAAATTTATATTCTTTTAGGTAAGTATATGTATATACAGTGTTGGTTGTTGTCCTTTGTTCTCAAAATGACATCACTATGTTACAGTCAAATTACAGTGTGTCTAATTGTGGCTGATCAGACCAGTATCTACTCAGACTGTTCTCCTATAGGTCAGGCACAAATAATCCATTTAAACATTTGTAGTGATTTCTCTCTTTGCACATCTCACATTTCTTCTGGGCTAATTCAATTCTGCTTTGCTCATAGAGCACCATACCTTCTCTGAAGAGGGCGTGCCATACAGGGTAGTCCTGTGCAAGGGTCTCCCTTGGCATTCAATCAATTCTGTAGTTGAGAGATCGCCTTTTCTGGCTACAAAATGAACATTTGCCCTGTGTGATTTCTTCCTAAAATAATCTTTTTGACAAACATACATTTGTTTTTCAAACAATATGACCAGGCCAACAGAGTTGTTCTCAGTAGAGTTTGAATACTTAGCCATTTTATTAGAGAAAGGACCTTAATGTCTGGAATCTCATCTTGCCAGGTGACCTTCAGAATTTTCCTAAGACAGATCACATGAAAGCGATTAAGTTTCCTGGTATGGCACTTCCACTGCCCAGATTTCACAAACATACAACAAGAAGATCAGCATAACAGCTCTGTACACCTACCATTTGTCTAATTAGCTTAATACTTCTTCTTTCCCACACTTTCCATCAGAATCTCCCAAACATAAGTTAGCTCTGGCAATGAATGTTTCAATTTCATTGTCAATGTGTACATCCCCAGAAAGTAGACTGCCTAAGTAAGTAAACTTATCCACAGTATTCAAAACTTCTTTATTTGAATTAATGTTTACATATATGGAAGATGAGATGCTGGCTGATGGAAAACTGGTATTTTCTGTGGTGTTAAATGTTAAGCCAAAATTAGCATAAGCAACAGAAAATTGGCCCATACTTTTTGTATCTCTGCTTCAGAGGGTGCATTGATTGTAAAATCATCTGTGAATAAAAAATCATGCACCAACATTCCCTGCACTTTAATTTTGGCTTGTAGCCTTTTCAAGTTGAAAATTTTACCTTCATTTGACAACATGGCTAAAATATCATGCTGAGAAGTATGGGAAGAAGCACATAGCCTTGTTTTACTCCACTGGAATTTATACATACAAATGTATCTATACATAGACATACAATACATATGATACATGCAAGTAATAATGCATAAGAAGCATGTGATACATGATACAACATAGTACATATATTTATGTACAGATATGAATATGTATACATTTTTTGTGACATGTATTATACTTGAGGGACACATACTAAATGAATACAATGTAATCTTGTATCAGAAGGCACCAAGCTCCAGGCGAATGGAGTGTCTTGACTAAGTAAGCCATGGTTAATTTTCCTCCTCCTAGAGGTGAAGTTGAGGAAGGGTTGTTCCTATTGAGCTTTGCACTCAAACACTCTTTAGTTAAATAGAAATTGGAAGTAGTATTGTGTGAAGAACTCACAAATTATGGTTTAACAGTTTAAAAGGATTATGGACTACCAAATACATTTTCTACTAAAAAATATACCTTTTGGGCGGAGCCAAGATGGCGGAGAAGAAACACACGACTCAGTGAACGTCCTCACTCCCTCACAACCAATTAGATAAATTAAGTCTCAAAATTAGCTCAGGACTGATAGATACCACAAGGACTGGAAGCACGACTTACCAGCTGAAGAGAATCTGGAGTTTCAACAGGAAAGGTCAGTTCTCAGGGGAGGAATAAGAAAGACCAGCACAGATGGTGGGGTAGGGGCACACTGCGCCCACTGCGCTGGGAGGGGCTCTGGGATCAGAGAAGCCACTGAGGTAAAGGAATCTGGCACAGGCTGTCAGCTCTTCTCTGCTAATTATTTAGCAGTTCAGAGGAGAAAGCCAAAATATTTTAAAACTCAGATTAGATTCCCCCCCCCACCCTGGGGGTGACTCAGCAGAGAATCGGCACCAGGGGGTGTGGCCTCAGCTCCCTCCTGAGAATAGTTAAGAGACTGACAAGTGGGTGGATACGGCCCAAGGCAACACACACTGCCTAGCTTAGCTGGAGGGAGTGGAACTCAGCTCCAGGAAGTCCCAGAGAAGCGGAACCTTTGAACTAGGGACCACGGTTTCTGGCAGACACTTCCAGTTTGAGCGCAGGGGCTTCTCACGTCACCTGCTGCAGACACCCACTCCCCACCCGGACACATAGACTGGGCTTCCTGCTGTCTTCACTATTCTACGCCCTTGAAGCACAGTAGTGCTAATCACCTCTGAGGCGCTTCCAGGGAGGGGGTGGGGAACTCTCTCCCAGAGCTCTCTCTTAGCGCGGGCGCAGGGGCGGCTGCATCCATCCGGTCTGGGAGGAAGCTGGTAAAGAAGTAAATAATTTCCTACCCCAGGGACAGACCCCAAAACATTTTTTAAGTATGAGCAAAAAAGCTAGAAAAACTATAGATTCCTTCTATACAGAGAAAGAGCGGGTATCCAACCCCGAGGAAGTTAACAGCAAAGATTCAGAAGATAACAACCTAAAGGGGAACGATTCCTGCCCCCCATCACATAACTCTCTCCTAGAAGAAGCTCTTAAGAAATTGAGGGAGATCGAAGAAAAATGGGGAAAGGAAAGAGAAGTTATGATAGAGAATAACAATGTCCTGAAATTGGAGTTGGAAAAAATAAAGAATTCACAGGAGATGCAGGGAAACAAAATTAGTGAATTAGAAAAGGTTAAAAAAACACAGGAAAGTAGGATTTCTGAATTGGAAAAGATAAAAAAGTCTCAAGAAAATAGAATTTCTGAACTGGAAAAAGAAAATAATTCTCAAAAAAAAAAAAATTAGGGAAATGGAAAAAAATTCAATAGAGCAAAATAACTCATTTAAAAACGAAATTGGGCATTTACAAAAAGAACTAAAAACTGTGAAAGAAGAAAATAACTCCTTAAAAGTCAGGATGGAACAAATAGAAATGAATGATTCACAGAGAACCCAAGAATCAGTCAAACAAAACAAAAAAAATGAGAAGCTGGAGAACAACGTCAAATACTTACTGGGAAAATCTATAGACCTGGAAAATAGATCTAGGAGAGATAATCTGCGGATTATTGGACTTCCCGAAAACTATGACCAAAAAAAGAGCCTAGATTCTATTTTACAGGAAATTATCAAAGAGAACTGTCCAGAGATAATAGAAACAGAAGGGAAAGTAGATGTGGAAAGAATTCATCGAACTCCTTCTGAAATAGACCCTAAAAAAAGAACACCACGGAATATTGTGGCTAAGCTGCAGAATTACCACACAAAGGAGAAAATCCTGCAAGCAGCTAGAAAAAAACAATTTAAATACCAAGGTGCCACAATAAGGGTCACCCAAGATCTGGCTGCCTCCACATTAAAAGATAGAAGGGCCTGGAACCTGATATTCCGAAAGGCAAAAGATCAAGGACTGCAACCGAGAATGAACTACCCAGCTAAGTTTAGCATCTTTTTCCATGGAAGAAGATGGTCATTCAATGAAACAGAGGAATTCTATATGTTTCTAAGAAAAAAACCAGACTTAAACAAAAAATTTGATCTACATCCACAAGACTGAAGAGAAACAGAAAAAGGTACACAGAAACCTTGAGAACTGTAACTCTGTTGTGGGTATATAAAAAATACTCAAGGATAATTTGATTTTACTGATATAAAAGAAAAAAAGGGGGGTGTAGTAAAGGGAAGGAGGTCGGTTCAGAAAAAGGGGAAGGAGTGATAAAAAGAGGGAAACTACATCCCAGGAAGAGACATAGAAAATACACCATATCTGAGGGAACTTAGTGAGGGGGAGAATCATTGTGTGAATCTTACTCTCATCAGAAGAGGCTCAAAGAGTAAATAATTAACATTTGTTTTTCAGAGAATTTTCTCTCACCTCATTAAAAGGGGGGAGAGGAAAAGGGAAAAGGAAAAGGAGAATAAGTGAAGGGACTTGGAGGGAGGGGGGAGGGATCCAAAAAAAAAAGAGGGAGGGTTGTGCGGCACAAGGGGGGGTCTGTAAATTAAATATCGGGGAGGGGGATCAGGGGGGTCAAGGGAAAAAAGCATCATCTGGGGATAATACGATGGCAGGAAATACAGAATTAGTAATTTTAACTGTAAATGTAAATGGGATGAACGATCCCATCAAACGGAGACGGATAGTAGATTGGATCAAAAAGCAGAACCCTACAATATGTTGCCTACAGGAAACACACTTAAAGCAGGGAGATACATACAGAGTAAAGGTAAAAGGTTGGAACAGAGCCTATTATGCTTCAGGTAAAGCCAAAAAAGCAGGGGTAGCTATCCTTATCTCAGATCAAGCAAAAGCAGAAGTAGATCTTGTTAAAAAAGATAAGGAAGGAAACTATATCCTGCTGAAAGGTAGCATAAATAATGAAGCCATATCAATACTAAACATATATGCACCAAGTGGTATAGCATCTAACTTTCTAAAGGAAAAGTTAGGAGAACTGCAAGAAGAAATAGACAGTAAAACTATAATAGTGGGAGATCTCAACCTTGCACTCTCAGATTTAGACAAATCAAACCACAAAACAAACAAGAAAGAAATTAAAAAAGTAAATAGAACATTAGAAAAACTAGGTATGATAGACCTTTGGAGAAAACTGAATGGCAATAGGAAGGAATATACTTTCTTCTCAGCAGTTCATGGATCCTATACAAAAATTGACCATATACTAGGACATAAAGATCTCAAAATTAAATGTAGGAAGGCAGAAATAATAAATGCCTTCTTCTCAGATCACAATGCAATAAAAGCTACATTCAGTAAAAAGTTAGGGGTAAATAGACCAAAAAGTAATTGGAAACTGAATAATCTCATCTTAAAGAATGACTGGGTGAAAGAGCAAATTATAGAAACAATTAATAATTTCACCCAAGATAATGATAATGATGAGACATCATATCAAAATCTTTGGGATGCAGCTAAAGCAGTAATAAGGGGAAATTTTATATCTTTAGAGGCTTATTTGAAGAAAATTGAGAAAGAGAAGATTAACGAATTGGGCTTACAACTTAAAAGGCTAGAAAAAGACCAAATTGTAAACCCCCAACCAAAAATTAAACTCGAAATACAAAAATTAAAAGGAGAAATCAATAAAATTGAAAGTAAAAAAACTATTGAATTAATAAATAAAACCAAGAGTTGGTTTTATGAAAAAGCCAATAAAATAGATAAACCTTTAGTAAATTTGATCAAAAAAAAGAAAGAGGAAAATCAAATTGATAGTCTTACAAATGAAAAGGGGGATCTTTCCACCAATGAAGAGGAAATTAGAGAAATAATAAGGAGTTACTTTGCCCAACTTTATGCCAATAAATTTGATAACTTAAGTGAAATGGATGACTTCCTCCAAAAATATAGGCTCCCTAGATTAACAGAGGAGGAGATAAATTGCTTAAATAGTCCCATTTCAGAAAAAGAAATAGAACAAGCTATTAATCAACTCCCCAGGAAAAAATCCCCAGGGCCAGATGGATTCACATGTGAATTCTACCAAACATTTAAAGAACAATTAGCCCCAATGTTATATAAATTATTTGAAAAAATAGGGGATGAAGGAGTCCTACCAAATTCCTTCTATGACACAGACATGGTACTGATACCTAAACCTGGTAGATCGAAAACTGAGAAAGAAAATTATAGACCAATCTCCTTAATGAATATTGATGCTAAAATCTTAAATAAGATATTAGCAAAAAGACTTCAGAAAATTATCTCCAAGATAATACACTATGATCAAGTAGGATTTATTCCAGGAATGCAGGGCTGGTTTAATATTAGGAAAACTATTAATATAATTGACCATATTAATAATCAAATTAATAAGAACCATATGATCATCTCAATAGATGCAGAAAAAGCATTTGACAAAATCCAACATCCATTCCTACTAAAAACTCTTGAGAGTATAGGAATAAATGGATTATTCCTTAGAATAATCAGGAGTATATATTTAAGACCGTCAGTAAGCATAATATGCAATAGAAATAAACTGCAACCTTTCCCAGTAAGATCAGGAGTGAAACAAGGTTGCCCACTATCACCATTACTATTCAATATAGTACTAGAAACGCTAGCCTCGGCAATAAGAGCCGAGAAAGAGATTCAAGGAATTAGAGTAGGAAATGAGGAAATTAAACTATCACTTTTTGCAGATGACATGATGGTATACTTAGAGAACCCCAAAGACTCTGCTAAAAAGCTACTAGAAATAATTCAAAATTTCAGCAAAGTGGCAGGATACAAAATAAATCCACATAAATCCTCGGCATTTTTATATATCACTAACAAAATGCAACAGCAAGAGATACAAAGAGAAATTCCATTCCAAACAAATGTTGAGAGTATAAAATATTTGGGAATCCATCTACCAAAGAAAAGTCAGGAATTATATGAGAAAAATTACAAAACACTTGCCACAAAAATAAAATCAGATTTAAATAATTGGAAAGACATTCAGTGCTCTTGGATAGGCCGAGCGAATATAATAAAGATGACAATACTCCCCAAACTAATCTATTTATTTAGTGCTATACCAATCAGACTCCCAAGAAACTATTTTAATGACCTAGAAAAAATAACAACAAAATTCATATGGAAGAATAAAAGGTCGAGAATTGCAAGGGAACTAATGAAAAAAAACTCAGAGGAAGGTGGTCTAAGTGTACCTGATCTAAAGCTATATTATATAGCAGCAGTCACCAAAACCATTTGGTATTGGCTAAGAAATAGACCGGTAGATCAGTGGAACAGATTAGATACAAAGGACAAAAAAGGGTACATCTATAGCAATCTAATCTTTGACAAACCCAAAGATTCCAACATTAGGGATAAAAATTCATTATTCGGAAAAAACTGTTGGGAAAACTGGAAATTAGTATGGCAGAAATTAGATATGGATCCACACTTAACACCATATACCAAGATAAGATCAAAATGGGTCCATGGTTTAGGCATAAAGAGGGAGATAATAAATAGATTAGAGGAACAGAGGATAATCTACCTCTCAGACTTGTGGAGGAGGAAGGAATTTATGACCAGAGGAGAACTAGAGATCATTATTGATCACAAAATAGAAGATTTTGATTACATCAAACTAAAAAGTTTCTGTACAAATAATACTAATGCAAACAAGATTAGAAGGGAAGTAACAAATTGGGAAAATATTTTTAAAAACAAAGGTTCTGACAAAGGTCTCATTTCCAAAATATATAGAGAACTGACCATAATTTATAAGAAACCGAACCATTCTCCAATTGATAAATGGTCAAAGGATATGAACAGACAATTCTCAGAGGAAGAAATTGAAACTATATCCACTCACATGAAAGAGTGTTCCAAATCACTACTGATCAGAGAATTGCAAATTAAGACCACTCTGAGATACCACTACACACCTGTCAGATTGGCTAAGATGACAGGAACAAATAATGACAAATGTTGGAGGGGATGTGGGGAAATTGGGACACTGATACATTGCTGGTGGAGTTGTGAAAGAATCCAGCCATTCTGGAGAGCAATCTGGAATTATGCCCAAAAAGTTATCAAACTGTGCATACCCTTTGACCCAACAGCGCTACTACTGGGATTATATCCCAAAGAAATACTAAAGAGCGGAAAGAGACATATATGTGCCAAAATGTTTGTACCAGCTCTTTTTGTTGTAGCTAGAAACTGGAAGATGAATGGATGTCCATCAGTTGGAGAATGGTTGGGTAAATTGTGGTATATGAAGGTTATGGAATATTATTGCTCTGTAAGAAATGACCAGCAGGAGGAATACAGAGAGGCCTGGAGAGACTTAGGTCAACTGATGCTGAGTGAAATGAGCAGAACCAGAAGATCACTGTATACTTCAACAACAATACTGTATGAGGATGTATTCTGATGGAAGTGGAAATCTTCAACATAAAGAAGATCCAACTCACTTCCAGTTGATCAATGATGGACAGAAATAACTATACCCAGAGAAGAAATACTGGGAAGCGAATGTAAATTGTTAGCACTAATATCTGTCTGCCCAGGTTGCATGTACCTTCGGATTCTAATGTTTATTGTGCAACAAGAAAATGATATTCACACACATGTATTGTACCTAGACTATATTGTAACACATGTAAAATGTATGGTATTGCCTGTCGTCGGGGGGAGGGAATAGAGGGAGGGGGGGCAATTTGGAAAAATGAATACAAGGGATAATATTATAAAATATATATATAATAATAAAAATATATATACCTTTTCTACTAAAAAAAAAAAATCCTATCTTAAGATGTTTTTTTTTTTTTTTTGAAGATTGGATGCCTAGAAATAGTCATTGAAATAATATAGTTCAATTGGGAAGTGAATGTAAATTGTTAGCACTAGTGTCTATCTACCCAGGTTACTTATACCTTCGGAAGCTAATAATTAATGTGCAACAAGAAAATGGTATTTACACACATATATTGTATCTAGGTTATATTGTAACACATGTAAAATGTATGGGATTACCTGTCATCGGGCGGGAGGGAGTGGAGGGAGGGGGGATAATTTGGAAAAATGAATACAAGGAATAATATTATAAAAAAATTACTCATGCATATATACTGTGGGAAAAATTCTAAATAAAAAAAAAGAAATAATATAGTTCATTCAACTACTGTATACAGTATACTTCTGTCTTAATATAAGACCACATATTTAATCCTCAAAAGACACATTCAGTATTCAGATTTTAGGTTTCTCTAAGAAACTGAAGGAAAAATTGAATCAACGAAGAGATAAAGCATTTATTACCACTGAATATATGCAAAAGCACTGTATTAAGAGCTGGAGATATAATGACTATCTCTATCAAGGTCTGAAGAGAGATGGTGGTGATTGCACATGAATGGAAATGGTGCTTCCCATATTTCTTTCAGGCTGCCTTGTTATTTGACTAAGTTTACTTATCTGTCTTGTGAATGGCAACTGTTTGGGATAATTGTCATCTTTTTCATGGGAATTATTTCATTGAATAAGAACTTTTGATGATTGGAATGGATGCAGGACTAGTTTTCCAATGTAGTTAGAGGAACCTAATGGGAGGGGGAGTGAAAGAAAGTGTAGAAAGAATGGTCTTGAAAAACAATATTTCTTGCTCAATGTATTAGTATTTGCTAATACTCACAAGTGCTTCCAGTTGTGACATTCATGTTTTGGGACTTTAGTCCTAAGATTTAAAAGCCCTTTTTTTTTTTTTTTTTGGGTGGGAGATTACATTTTTGTCTTTCTGTGATTGTTATCTATTATAATTTGAAATCTTACAAAAGATTACTTTGTTCTAAAACCTATTCTTATTCAAGCAAAAATTCACCTAAGAAGGCAGGAATGTGGAATTTTGACAAAGCAATTAATATACAAAAAATGCCATAGTAATATTTCACTCTCCTCTGATATTTCCTTCAAAAAACAATTTGCAGCTATTTTCTATTTGTCTGTTTGCCCCATCCCTCTCTGTCTCTTTGTCCCTTTCTCTGTCTTTGTGTGGTCTCTTTCTCTACCTCTGTAGCTCTGTTTCTCTGTCTCTGTCTCAGTCTATCTCTGTCTTTCTATTTTTCCCTCTGTCTCTATCTGTCTCTCTGTTTTCTGTGTCTCTGGCTCTCTCTGTCCCTTTTTCTGTCTCTCTGTTTCTCTGTCTGTTTCTGTCTTTATCTTTCTCTCTGTCTCTCCCTCTCTTTGTGTTTTCTTATCTCTCTCTGTCTTTCTTTCTCTCACTCTCCTAGATAGTAAACTCCTTGATACATTTCCTTTGTATTTGCTACCCTTATGCTGTTCCTGGAATATAGTTAATGCTTATAATTTGTAAAATGATTTAACAAATGATTAATTGATTGAAGATGGCATAGTAAGACATTGTGTATAATCCATAATCACCTCAGAATAAATCAAAATTCTTCTCAAAAACTAAAAACAGCAAATAAATAAGTAAAAGAAAAATGTTCTAAATAAGTAACTATAGGTTGTGACTGTGAAAATCATAGGGGGCTTAAGAAATTTAAGAATCAGAAAATTTGTGTAAATGATTTAGCAAAACTCTTAATCAAATGAAGATATGCTATGTGGTTAAAAAAAAGCCATTACAATATTCCAAAAGATAACAATTATTCTGAAATAACTATATATATACACATATATATATGTATATATATATATATATATATATATATATATATATATATATATATATATATAGCCTAGAAAAGAAAATGTAATAATCACAATAACCTAGAAAGTGGTTAAAATAACCCTTGAAATAAGTGGAAGAAGAGATAGTGAAATTAGGGCTATTAATTTAAAAAATGAGGACTTTATTCACTTTTATTTTATTAATTAAAATTTTATTGTTATACTTAATGTCCTGCCTTTCTGTATTTATTTATGAGTTCTTTATGCCCTAAGCTATAATTACAGTAATGCTTTTTGATGCTGAAAATAGCTATATTCCTTAACATTCATGTTTAATAATCACAAAAATTCTATCGCATTTAATTTTTCTAATATTTTGCTTATTTTTTTCTTCTTTATACTATATCTAAGTTTTAAAAGACTTGTAATAACCTACAATTATTGGAATGGTATATGGAGATTGTAATTCAGTTAATTTTTTATTTAAATGCTTAGTATTCTATTCAGTAAAGCAATATTTAATATTTAAAAATTTTAGATTTTTTTTATTTGTGGTACCTTTAAAACAATTTAGTTTCATTGAATGTCTGACTTGATTATATCTATTTTTGTTGGCCTGACAACAGTAGAGATGTCAGCTGTCTTCTATGGGCATGGTTTAAGAAGTAACAAAGGAGCTCTCAAAATTTGCCAAACCACATACTGGGCATTTTGTAAATGCTTGTTGATTGATTGATGGACTGACTACCCACTTCTGGTGTTGCATGTTGCACAGATGTTACTGACAGAAGGAATCTAGAAGGCATTGGCAAAGATTACAAAGTCTTAGGCAAGAATTTGATGATCATAACTGGACAGGCAATGCTTTTGTAACTGCTGACAATTGAAGGGAAAGGATAAAGAACAGAAAGAAAATTAAAGGAGTAAACTAGATAGACAATCTTAGAAGGAGATTTGAATTTCTGGACCATGACTTAAAATAAAGGAACCTATAGTCTCTTGACCAAGCATCAAATGTACCTAAAAAGAGCAGGTAAGATGTAGCTTGTGCCTTGCAAATAGAATCAAGATGAAGAATCTGGAATCAATGGCCTCTACAATCCCTTCCAGTTCTAAATCAATGGTCCTAAGAGAATTATACAATGAAAATTGAGTGAAGAGAACAAAAATTGCCTGTGTATATAAAAATAAAAATAACTACCATAGAAAATTACTGCAATATATTAATAAAAAAGAATGATAATATCTAGCCTTCATATAGCTCTTCATGGTGTACAAAGCACTTTGCATATTTTGTCACATTTGTTCCCCATAATATTCTAGTGAAATTGATATTATTATTACCATATTTTTGATAAATAAATTGAGAAAATGACTAGGGGCTTTCCCACTGCTTGATAGCTATTATCTGAGGTAGGATTCAAATTCAGATCTTAATGCTCTGTTATCCTAGTTGTGTGACTCAGAATAGCTTTTAAGACATTCTGATCTTCACTTTTGGCAAAATAGAAAAAAGAACTCAATTGTAAAGTTTTAAATTCTATGTAAATTGTAAAGTCCATGTCCTCAATAAGTTTTATGCAAGTGTACAAGTATATTCAGCAATGAAAATTAATTACAAGTACTAATGCAAGTACTAACTAAAATCTGGTCTCAGACACTGGCTGTGTGATTTTGGGCAAGTCATTTTTCTCTGCCCCTGTTCCTCATATGTAAAATGAGCTGCAGAATGCAATGCAAACCATTCCAGGATCTTTGCCAATAAAATTCCAAATAGGGTTACAAAAAGTCAGATGTGATTGAAGTAATTGAAACATAAAATATAGGGAGGGAGATTTTAATTCATGGACCTCACTGAGATTTAGTGGCATGATCCTAAAGAGTGGAATATCAGTGGAAATAGGGGTATATTGTTTAAAAAGAATCAAGGCAAGTCACAAAAATGGAGCTAAAATAGCCATGTACATTAAGAATTTCGTGTCAAAATCCAGGAACCAGAGGTGAAAAACACAATAGAGAGGATTTTGATGAAAATCAATGAAGAAAGAAACAACGCAAAATCTAAGGAACATATATAATGACCATTCACATATTAATAAATATGGAGAAGCTATAACACTGGATCAATATGATCAATATCACACTTTACTCTCAAAGTAAAAGAATATTCTATGCTCTTTGATGAGAGGATTATTTGAGTATTTGTTAAGTAATTTTTTGGGTCAAAACAAAATTTATAAATATGCTTTTTCACGTAAAAGATGTAATAAAGTGAATTAGAGACATATGTGTAGAAATTTTTATTTGAAATAAATTAGTCTGTAGAACTCTTATAACTTTCTGGCTATGTTCTCATTGTATTTATTTCCAGCTAGACTTACCCATTTCCTCCACTTAATTCTACAATTCAAGTCCCAGTAATGAATACTTATTTCAGTGTGGCAAACTTAAACTACCCTAGAAAACAGTCATGAGCAAATCATCTTGCTTTTTTATATTTTATCTGTTTTTAAGGAGCAGGAGAGAAGACATTTGAGGGAGATTCCAAGACGTGATTGAGCAAAAGAGTTTCAAAAGTAATTTATGGGTCCTAGGACTCAATATCTCACATTTCTTTTACACAAACCTCATGGTAAATTAGTGGAAATTAAAATAGTGGGAAAAAATGAAGCAAAGAAAACAGAATTGAAACACCAATTTGTCCCACTCCTTTACTGAAAGTCAGGAGGCAAGAAATTTTCTGACAGTGACAGAAATTGTTTATGTCAAGTAGAATTGTTGGGGGGAAATCAGGAAGCTCTGCAGAGGCAGAGTTCATCAGGCAAGTGAGTTTATTGAGGACATACACCTAGAGCAGGTTAGGCAGAAGGAGGGATGGTAGTAGAGTTAATTCTCAGACACAAAATAAGAAAATGATAAAAATTTTAACCTTGGGGAATGAGGGGTCTTATATAAATGCTAAAAAAAAAATACTACTAAGTGGTTCTTTTTATCCCTCACTCTTACTCAAAATAGTTAGACTAGACATATTCAGAGCTTGATATGAAGTCAAATCTTTCCAAGTAGGAGTGGGTGGGGTGGAGGTACAAATGATTAATGATAAAAAGATGAAAAGCTCAGATTCTGAGCTCAGGTAACACTAAAGTAATGGGGAATTTTCTTGCCATTTAAGGGGCTAGGTTGTTAAGATTTCTGCATTTCAAAATGGATAGAATACAGGTAAATATGTTTTTATTTACAACCAAATAAACACATATTTTAAAAACCATTTCATATGGCATGAATAATCAATAATAGTAGAGATGTTTAATTGTCATAACAACTGTTTCAGCTCACATTGAATAGGTAATTAGCCTTAAGTGCTCTGCTGTCTGATTCAAGTACACCTTTTCAGAGTTTCAGCCCTCTACAATAAAAGACCTTCAAAAGTTTCTAGTGACAAAAAAAAAAAAAAAAACAGAACTAAAAAGAAATTTGACCTTCTAATACAGGACTCAAAAAAGAAACATAGAAAGGAAAATATATGTTATTTAAAGTTTAAACTGTTTACATGCCTAGATGGGAAAATATCATAATTCTTATGAATTCTATCTGTTACTGGAGCAGATAAAGGGGGGCATTGCACGAATGGAGGGTGTGATTGTGAATAGACTCTGATGTGATGATATCAAAGAAAAAGACATTAATTGGTGGGAAAAGGATTGTTCTGGGAGAAGAAAACACTTATTTCAATAGAAGAAAAGAAGGGAGGGGAATGAACATTCTTTGAAGCTTGGTCTTATCAGTTTGTGGAAGAGGGAATAACAATCATTCAGTTGGATATAGAAATTTATCTAATCCTATGAAAAAAGTGGAAGGAGAAAAAGGAAAGAAAAGGGAGGGACTAGATAGAAGGGAGGGCAGAAAATTTAGGGAGGGAAATGGTAAGAGATGGGGAGATGGATGATAGAAAGTAAGGTAGTGGGTAAGGGGTGGTTTAAAAAAAAAGACTACTAAGGAGGGGCAAGATGGACAAAAAGAATAAAAGTGTATATGGGGAGAAAATAGGATAGAGGGAAATACATAGTTGGTAATAATAATTGTGAATGAGATGAACTTTTCCATAAAACAGAAAGGAATAGCAGAGTGGATTAAAAAACAGAATCCTACAATTTGTTGTTTACAAGAAACACATTTGAAACAGTAAGATACCTTACAGACTAAAGTTAAAAGGCAGGAGGAGAATTTATTATGCTTCAGCTGAAGCAAAAAAAGCAAAGGTAGCAATTCTGATCTCAGATAAAGCAAAAGTAAAAAGAGACCTAATTAAAAGAGATAAGGAAGAAAAGTACATCTTGTTAAAGGGTACCACAAACAATGAATACTAAATGTATATGCACCAAGTGGTAGAGCACCCAAATTACTGGAAAATATATTAGCCAATTGGAGAAAGAAATAGACAACAAATCTATAGTAATGGCAGCCCTCAGCATTTCCCTCCCACAATTGGACAAATCTAACTACAAAATAAACAAGAAAGAAACTAGGGAAGTTAATAGAATCCTAGAAAACTTAGATATGATAGACTTATGGAGAAAATTGAATAGGGAGAGAAAGTAATATAACTTTTTCTTAGTAATACATGACACCTACACAAAAATTGACTGTATTAGAGCATAAAAACCTCACAATCAAATGCAGAATGACAGAAATAATAAACACTTCTTTTTCAGACCACAAAACAATAAAAATTATGTTCAATAAAGGTCCAGGGAAAGGCAGAATAAAAACCAATTGAAAATTAAATGATCTAATTCCAGAAAATGAGTGGGTCAAACAACAAATCACAGAAACAATCCATAATTTCATCCAAGAGAATGACATTAATGAGACAACATACCAAAATCTATGGTATGCAGCCAGAGCAGTTCCTAGGGGAAATTTTATTTTTCTAAATAACTATATGAATAAAATAAAGAGATCAATGAATTGAGCATGCAACTAAAAAGGCAAGAAAAAGAACAAATAAAAAAAAATAAATACCAAATTAGAAATTCTGAAATTCAAAGGAAAGACTAATAGAATTGAAACTAAAATGTGTATTGAACTAATAAATAAAACTAAGAGTTGGTTTCATGAAAAAACAACAAAATAAATAAAACTTTAGAAAAAAATAACCAAATTACCAGCATCAAAAATGAAAAAGGTGAACTTATAACCAATGAAAAAGCAATGATTAGAAGCTATTTTGTGTAATTGTATGCCAGCAAGTCTGAAAATCTAATTGAAATGGATCACTATTTACAAAAATATCAATTGCCCATATTAACAAAAGAGAAAAAATTACTTAAATAGTCCCATTAAAAAAAACTGAACAAGCCATTAATGACTTCCTTAAAGAAAAAAAATCTCCAACACCTAATGGTTTTACAGGTGAATTCTACCAAACATTAAAGAATAATTTATTCCAATACTATGTAAACTATAAGGAAAGTAGGCAAAGATGGAGGTCCTGCCAATTTTCTTCTTTTTTTTAAATTTAATTATAGTTTTTATTTACCAGATATATGCATGGGCAATTTTATAGCATTGCCAATGTCAAACCTTTTGTTCCAATTTTCCCCTCCTTAGTCCCCCTCCCCCCCCGCCCATGGCAGGTTGACAAATACATGTAAATATGTTAAAGTATAAATTAAGTACAATACATATATTGTACACTTGTCCAAACAGTTGTTTTGCTATACAAAAAAAAAAAAAAAAAAATAGAACTTTGAGATAGTGTACAAGTAGCCTGTGAAGGAAATAAAAAATGAAGGTGGACAAAAATAGAGGGATTGGGAATTCTATTGTAAGTCTCTCCAGGCCTGTCTGAAATCATTGTTATCATTTCTTACAGAATAATAAATATTCCATAATATTCATATACCACACTTTATTCATCCGTTCTCCAATTGATGGGCATCCATTTAGTTTCTGGCTACTACAAAGGGGGCTGCCACAAACATTCTTGCACATACAGGTCCCTTTCCCTTCTTTAAGATTTCTTTGGGATATAAGCCCAGTAGTAACACTGCTGCTGGATCAAAGGCTATGCACAGTTTGATAACCTTTTGAGCATAGTTCCAAATTGCTCTCCAGAATGGCTGGATGTATTCACAATTCCACCAACAATTTATCAGTGTCCCTGTTTTCCCACATCCCCTCCAACATTGTGCATTATCTTTCCCTGTCATTCTAGCCAAACTCACAGGTGTGTAGTGGTATCTCAGAGTTGCCTTAATTTGCATTTTTCTAATTAAAATGACTTGGAGCATCTTTTCATATGCCTAGAAATAGTTTCAATTTCTTCATCTGAGAATTGTCTGTTCATATCCTTTGACCATTTATCTATTGGAGAATGGCTCAAATTTCTTCTAAGACACAAAACTGGTATTGATACCTAACAGGAAGAGCCAAAACAGAGAAAGAAAATTATAGGCCAGAAAAATGTAATAAGAGACAGCTAGATGGCACAGTGGATAGAACACTGGCCCTAGTACACACACACACAATTAATACTTCCTAGCTGGAAAGACACTTAACACCAATTACCTAGTTAAAAGAAAGGAAGAATTGTTTCATAAATGTTTGCTTTTTTCAGTTACAAAATAAAAGTGATCTTTTATTCTTTTTTAAATTTCAGATATTGGCTACTAGAGTGTACAGAAGATATGAGCTTATAAGTCACAGCTGAGCTCAACCTGTCCTCCCAATAAAGGAAGCAATAATGACCAGTTTTCCTTCCTGAATTTCATAATAGAAATGATATTTATGAAAATATAGTCTTTAAAGAGAGGCATTTAGAGTTGCTAAAGTGTTTGCCAAACAAAACTGTAATAGTTTGTCCTGGTATATTCTAATTGTAGCTAATTTTTAACTGTAGGCTGGTTCTATATCTAGGCAAAAATAAAGTTTAGGATTGAATTGTTTTAATAGCATATGATAGTAATAATAATGAAATAATATTTTATAAATATATAAAATATAAATACAAATAAATAATATAAATAAAGATATAAAATAATAAAGATTTAAGGTTTGTCAAATACAAATTAAATAATGGTCATAAATTGAGGCAGTCTTATTACTGTTTATATGACATGCTAGGAAAGGTTTTACAACAAATTAAACATCTAATCAGTTTTTTTTTATTTGGATATTTCTAGAACTAAAATCTTACTTTCAATAATTTCCCAAGTTGTGATATAGAGAAGTCATAAGACAGTTAAATTTTTTTTCTTTGAAGTATGGAGGAATAAGAGGCTAAAGATTAATAGTAATTTTATATTTCCTGAAATCTTTCATAATGCATCTCATGGACAGTACATGTATTATTTTTTACTAAGTCACTTTTGACTAACAATTTTACAAACCACCATAAGTGGGAGAAAATGAATCTTCCTGGTTACATTTTCCTTTTATAGATGTTATATTAACAAGTTTATAAAACAAACCAATAAAATTCTAATTTGTTATTCATTTTTTTTATTTTGAAGGTCTTTTTTTCCTTAAAGTTTTTGTCTCAACTATATATGCATATATAAGTGGATTCTTTCCTTTTTGAAAACTATTCTTCTGGGATATTTAAGCATTGTTCAATCCACTTTCCTTTCAACTATAAGAGCTTTTATTTTCATGCCCTTATATGTAAGAAAAATTTCTTCAATTTGTCTCTCCCTTATCCTTATCTATCTACTTATGAATGACAGTAAGTTGCAAAGTGGGTAGAATACAGGGTCTGGAGTCATAAATGAGTTCATATCTGACCTCAGACATTTATTGGCTGCATAACTCTGGAATAATTTCTTAATTAATGTTTGCCTCAGTTTTCTCCTCTATAAAATAGGAATTATAGTGAGGATCAAATGAGGTAATAATTATAAAGTAGTAAGTAATTGGTACATAGTAAGTACTTTATAAATATTTAACAACAACAGTGTCTTGGCCATTTCTATTTCCGATATCATCAATGTGATTAAGATACTCTAGAGGGTTGTTTACTGGTTTCAAGTGGAGGTTTCATAGTGTTTCACTTGCTTAGGGTTTGGTATGGCTCAGGGGTACATGTGTATCATGAGCTAGTTCTCTTCTCCTAAGGGATTATGGTATGAAGGGAAACTGCAGAGAAGCAGCAGCAATAGTGAAGAAAATAGAGGAACCAGAGAGGTAAAGACATAGAAGCCATGTATTATAAGTTAATAGAACCTGACTTCCGGATTACAGATATGTGAGCAAAAGGTACAATTCTTAGAATTTCTAGCTTCCTTTAAGATTCAGTGCAAATACTTTTTGAAAAAAAGCTTTTCCCACTCTTCTCTATTCCTAGTACCTACTCCTCTAAGATTGATTTCATCTACTCTATCTTGTATTTATGCCTAAATCTGTTATAATTTAGCTCTTGATCCTTACACTACACCATGTACTCTTTATTCCAGTGACAATAGTATACTTGCTGTTACAGAATCAAGACACTCAATGGCCTGCTTCTGAGCATCTTTCTAACTTTGCCCCATAACTCACCTCTGCTTCCTAAAACTACCAGGTTTCTCTTAAATCCCAGCTGAAATCCCATTCTCTAATTTCTTTTCCTTCCCTTTCATTTAATTCTACTGGTTTATCTCTTGCAATTATGTCCTTTTTAATCCTATAAATAACTTATTTTACATAGTTGGCTGTTGCCTTGTGTGAATTCTGTGAATTCAGATACTTTCCTTTGTTTTCTTCATATCTGTATCACTTCATATAGTACATGGCATATAATAAGCACATAATAAATGCTTATTGGATAATTAATTTATGTAGTAGAAACATAATTTACAATTATGTTTTCTCACTCATTAGAAGCTGAAGACAAGGATAGTTTCTCTCTTCAATACTTAACAACATGTCTGGGGAATGTGTGTTTAAAAATTGTTTGTTGATTAATCAGTAGATAGGATAGGTTCAAACAGTCACTATATCAAAGTCTATTTGTCTTTTTATGCAGTGTAGAGCACTTGTACATACTTCCTATAATCCTACATGGATACTTACATTAGATATCTTGAACTTATGTTGTAAATTTACATGAGAACTGAACTGTACATCAATTTTTCTGACATCAACTCTTGGCACATGACTATGATCTCACAATATTTTTCAAATTATTTTCCCAGAATCATCTTCATTAATAATATGTTGTGATCTACTCATATCTTTTAAGTAATCTTCATTATCTTTTAGGTAATCTGCAAATTTAATTCTTAAAAGATTCCTAATATTTGTGATTCTATAACTCATAAATATACTGAATCGCTTGAAGAATATTGATGTTTTAAAAAATGTGAAATTGGGATTTTGTTTGATTAAGAACCTTGGGGCCACCAAAATGTCTTTACTTTTTCAAAGGCAATCAAGCCCACTTTCCTCCTCCTACACTTTTTCAATTTGAACTTGGTTATTCATTGTTCCTCCAAGAATCTGTCAGAAATATTTGTACTGATGAATGAGATGTGTAGATCTTCCATTTGACTGCATGTGAACAATAAACATCTTATTCATTTGTTGTTGTGTATATACATGTGTAGGTAGGAAGGATGAACACCATTGAATGATTATAAATCTCCTTTAGAAGATTTTACAATGTTCTAGGGCTTGATTCAATTAGTTTAACACTGTTCACAAAGAGGAACATCTGGAGGATATTGTCTTTTCTGTCATATGCTTTACTTGATATTACTGTCATTCTTAGCAAATTTTTGAACAAAAGTATATCTATGTCATATTTCAAGAAATAATTTGTAATTCTAACATCTGGAGACTTTGAGAAGAACATTTAAAGCAATATTTCACTATACTCAATCAAATGTGTTTTTAGTCAATAAGCAATAGCATAGTAGTAGCTAGTATTTCCATATTTAGAGTACCAACAGTTAAATTAACATTTTTAAATCACCAAAAAACTTTTTATTCTTAGAACCTCTGTTCTCTTTCACTCTGCTATAAATTAGTACAGAAGTGGAATGGAAAATTAGACTGGCAAGTTATTTATACTTTTCTTTCTTTCATGGGAATGGTATGGGCAAAGACTGTATCACCATGTCTTTAGTCTGCTGGTAATATGTCTTTTTGCATGTTCCTGGGGTGATACTCAGAATAGATATAAAATGGTTAAGACTATACTTAACAGGATTCTGGAAATATGGTGCAGTAGGTCAGAAAATTCCAGGTTCTCCACATTTCCTCCACAAATAAGACAAAATAGTGCCTCAGGCATGTAGAGCCATAAACACAAACATGATTTAAAGCAGGACAGTGGTCCTATTGGGACTATTGGAGAAGCTATGAAGAAAAATCCCAGGACCAAGGTTTGTAAACACTTCCATGTTTGTTCCAATGAAACGTCAAGTGGTAAGTCCTAAGGCCAGCGGGGTTGGGAGGTGATCTTGGCCTCAGCCACAGGAATTTTCACCTCCAGACATCTTAAGGAATTTGGCAACTGAGTTGAGGAAGACTGAGGGAACTTCAGCTGATAACAGATACCAGGCCAAACTGTGCTGCTAAGACACACCCCTAGATAAGAAGGAACCAGCATATACCTGGTAAGGGCAGAGGGGATGAGGTAGGAATAATTCTGGCAGTGGTCAGTTATAGAAGAGCAGAGCTCTTGATCTTAGGTTTCAAGCCAGAGGGGAGAACTGAAGGAGGACCTGAGATCTGAGACAATCTCCTATATACTAGAACTAGAGAAGATTACAACAATCAGTTACACATTAAAAAAAAAAAAAGAGTAGGCAGAGGAGAAAAGGATCCAATTATAGCAAGCTTCTATGGAAAGAAAGAAGATGGGTTCATCTTCAGAGAAAGATACTGAAGCAAAAAAAAAAAAATATAAACTTTTTTTACCTCAAAGAATAACATTAAATAATCATCTGCTCAAAAAGAATTTTAGAACTAGGATATTTTGAAAAACAAATGAGAGAGATTGAGGTGAAAAATCCAAGAAATATAATAAGATTATCAAAAGAAAGTCAACCAAACATAAAAGAAGATCCAGATCTTATGGAAGAAAACAACTTCTTGAAAACTATAATTAGCAGTGATAGACAGTGAAGTTATAAGAGATCAAGAAATAGAAAATATATACATATATACATATAAAGAATGAAAAAAATGGAAGAGAATAAGAGAAAAAATGATTTGTAGAATAGATCAAGAAGAGAAAACAAGAATATTCAGACAAACTGAAAGCTATAATTAAAAAAAAAGAATCTTGATACAATGCAATAAGAAATAATTAAAGAAAAGTGTCCTAAAGTGTTAGAACAAGAGGGGAAAGTAGAAATAGGAAAAATACATCAATCACCACCTGAAAGAGATTTCACGAGGAAAACCTATAATGTAGTTTATTTCCAAGATCTGTAGAACAAGGTGAAAATATTAAAAGTAACAAACAAGCAAAAAAAAAAAAAAAAAAAAAAAAAAACAGTTGATACACATTGAAAACACGATTAGAATCACACAAGACCTAACATCAAGTACAATAAAAAGCTGCTGGTATTAAAACATTATATATGAAAAGGCAAAAGAAATGAAATCAGTGATGAAAATATCATACCCAGAAAAGTTAAGCATAATCTTTAATGAAAACAAAAAAAGGATATTCAACAAATTGCCAGACTTTCAAGATTTCATTGCAAAAAGACCTGAACTTAATAGAAAAATTGACATATATGATCTAAGAGAAAAATAAGGTAAATATCAAAGATTCATTTAAAGTTACTCAATAAGGACAAATTATTTATGGTTTATATGTAAATCATATGTTTAAGATTGTAGAGCTGAGTAAAAATGAACATTTTGTAGAAAAAGTAAAAATAGTAAGAACTGATACAGAAGAATTAGAATAAGAGAGTAGTTTTGAATTCTTACTCATTGAGAATGGATTAGAGAGGGAACACTCTACATATGTACATGTGTCTATGTATGTGTGTGTGTATATATATATATATATATGTATATATATATATATATACACACACACACATGAATGTGTTAAGCACACATACATATATGGGTATAAAAGCTCACACATATATGGGTATATAATTAAATTTGTAAAGAAATAAGAGGGGGAAGGTGCAGGGTAGGGGCATGGAAGCTTGTGTAGATTAAGGGAAAAGAATAAAGTATGCAGATTAAGGGGAATGAGATACAGAGGGAAGAAAAGGAAAGGGAGATAATAAAGAAGGCATCTTTGGATGGAAGCAAGGTAAGACTGCAAGTAGAGGTAAAGCAGAGGAATCAGCAGTTATAAGAAATAAAAACATATATACATAATAATAAGTATAGGGAGTAGAATTTTTAAAATTTTCTAATAATAGCTTATCATTTTTCAAAATGCATGCAAAGCTAGTTCTCAGCATGTACCCTTGCAAAGTGCTGTGTTCCATATTTTTCTCCCTCCTTCCTTCTTTCCTCCCTCCCCTACACACAAGTAATTCAATGTAGATTCAACAATCTTCTGAACATATTTCCATATTTGTCATGATGAATGAGAAAAATCAGATCAAAAGGGAAAAACAAAGGAGGGTAAAAAAAATAACAAGCAAATAAATAACAACAACACAAAGGTGAAAATACTATGTTTTTAATCACATTTAGTCTTTATTGTTCTCTCTCTTAATGTAGGTGACACTTCGTATCACAAGTCTATTAGAGTTGCCTTAAATCACCTCACAGTTGAAAAGAGCCGAGGCTATCAAAGTTGATCATTGTTGCTACATACAATGTTTTCTTGGTTCTACTCTCTTCACTTAGTATCAGTTCACATAAGTTTCTTTGGACCTTTCCAAAAATCAGTCTGTAGATGATTTATTATAGAAAAATAATATTCCATTATATTCATATACCATAAATTATTCAGTTATCCCATAAATGATGGGTAACCACTCAATTTCTAGTTCCTTGCCACCACACAAAAATGTTGCTTCAAGTACTTTTGTACATGTAGGTCCATTTCCCTTTTTAATGATTTCTTTCTTTTTTATTATAGCCTTTTATTTACAAGATATATGCATAGGTAATTTTTTCAGCATTGACAATTACAAATGCTTCTGTTCCAATTTTTCTCCTCCTTCCCCCAACCTACTCCCCCAGATGGCAGGTAATCCAATACATGCTAAATATGTTAAAGTATATGTTAAATACAATACATGTATACATATACATATAGTTATTTTGCTGCACAAGAATAATTGGACTTTGAAATAATATACAATTTACTTGTGAAGGAGATAAAAAAAAATATATAAGCAGACAAAAACAGAGTGATTGGAAATGCCATGTAGTGGTTCACACTCATTTCCCAGAGTTCTTTCACTGGGTATAGCTGGTTCTACTCATTATTGAACAAATGGAACTTTTTTGGTTCATCTCATTGTTGAAGAGAGCCAAGTCTATCAGAATTGATCATTGTATAATATTGTTGTTGAAGTATATAATGATCTCCTGGTCCTACTCTTTTCACTCACCATCAGTTCATATTAGTTTCTCCAGGCCTTACAGAACAATAATATTCCATAACATTCATATACCACAGTTTATTCAGCCATTCTCCAATTGATAGGCATCCACTCAGTTTCCAGTTTCTAGACACTACAAAGAGGGCTGCCACAAACATTTTTGCACTTCTTTAAGAAGTCTTTCCCATCTTTAAGATCTCTTTGGGATATAAGCCCGATAGTAACACTGCTGGATCAAACGGTATGCACAGTTTCATAACTTTTTGAGCATAGTTTCTTATCAGTCTCCAGAATGGCTGCATGTATTCACAATTCCACCAACAATGTATCAGTGTTCCAGTTTTCCCACATACCTCCAACATTCACCATTATCTTTTCCTGTCACCCTAGCCAATCTGAGTAGGTGTGTAGTAGTATCTCAGAGTTGTCTTAATTTGCATTTCTCTGATTAATAATGACTTGGATCTTTTCATATGGCTAGAAATAGTTTCAATTTCATCTGAAAATTGTCTGTTCATATCCTTTGACCATTTATAAATTGGAGAATGGCTCGATTTCTTATAAATTATAGTCAATTCTCTATATATTTTGGAAATGAGACTTTTAATAGAACATTTGACTATAAAAATGTTTTCCCAGTTTATTGTTTCCCTTCTAATCTTTTCTGTATTATTTTTGTTTGTACAAAAGCTTTTCAATTTGATATAATCAAAATTTTCTATTTTGTGATCAATAATGATCTCTAGTTCTTCTTTGGTCACAAATTCCTTCCTCCTCCACAGGTCTGAGAGGTAAACTATCCAATGTTCTTCTAATTTATTAATAATCTCATTCTTTTTTTTTTTTTTTTTTTTTTTTTTTCTGATGAAAAATATTATTTTTTTTTTTAATTTTTTATTTTATTTTATAATTATATCATTTTTTGACAGTACATATGCATGGGTAATTTTTTACAACATTATCCCTTGCACTTACTTCTATTCAGATTTTTTCCCTTCCTCCCCCAACCCCCTCCCCCTGATGGCAAGCAGTCTTATATATGTTAAATATATTACAGTATAATTTAGATACAATATATGTGTGTAGAACCGAATTTTTTGTTGCACAGGAAGAATTGGATTCAGAAGGTAAAAATAACAGTTTACATTCATTTCCCAGTCCTTTTCTGGATGTAGCTGGTTCTGTCCATCATTAATCAATTGGAATTGGATTAGCTCTTCTCTATGTTGAAGAAATCCACTTCCATCAGCATACATCCTCGTACAGTATCATTGTTGAAGTGTATAATGATCTTCTGGTTCTGCTCATTTCACTCAGCATCAGTTGATGTAAGTCTCTCCAAGCCTCTCTGTATTTCTCCTGTTGGTCATTTCTTATAGAACAGTAATATTCCATAACATTCATATACCATAGTTTACCCAACCATTCTCCAATTGATGGACATCCATTCATCTTCCAGCTTCTAGCCACTATGAAAAGGGCTGCCACAAACATTTTGGCACATACAGGACCCTTTCCCTTCTCTAGTAGTTCCTTGGGGTATAAGCCCAGTAGTAGTATGGCTGGGTCAAAGGGTATGCACATTTTGATAACTTTTTGGGCATAATTCCAGATTGCTCTCCAGAATGGTTGGATTCTTTCACAACTCCACCAACAATGCATCAGTGTCCCAGTTTTCCCACAGCCCCTCCAACATTCATCGTTATTTGTTCCTGTCATTTTAGCCAATCTGACAGGTGTGTAATGATACCTCAGAGTTGTCTTAATTTGCATTTCTCTGATCAATAGTGATTTGGAACACTCTTTCATATGAGTGGAAATAGTTTTAATTTCATCATCTGAAAATTGTCTGTTCATATCCTTTGACCATTTATCAATTGGAGAATGGCTTGATTTCTTATAAATTAAAGTCAATTCTCTGTATATTTTGGAGATGAGGCCTTTATCAGAACCTTTAACTGTAAAAATTTTTTCCCAATTTGTTACTTCCCTTCTAATCTTGTTTGCATTAGTTTTGTTTGTGCAGAAACTTTTTAATTTGGTGTAATCAAAATGTTCTATTTTGTGATCAATAATGGTCTCTAGTTCTCCCTTGGACACAAACTCCTTCCTCCTCCACAAGTCTGAGAGGTAAACCATCCCATGTTCCTCCAATTTATTTATGATTTCGTTCTTTATGCCTAAATCTTGGACCCATTTTGATCTAATCTTAGTATGTGGTGTTAAATGTGGGTCCATGCCTAGTTTCTGCCATACTAATTTCCAGTTTTCCCAGCAGTTTTTGTCAAATAATGAATTCTTATCCCAAAATTTGGGATCTTTGGGTTTGTCAAAGATTAGATTGCTATTTTTATTCACTATCTTGTCCTGTGAACCTAACCTATGCCACTGATCAACTAGTCTATTTCTTAGCCAATACCAAATGGTTTTGGTGACTGTTGCTTTATAATATAGCTTTAAATCAGGTACACTTAGACCACCTTCCTCTGACTTTTTTTTCATTAGTTCCCTTGCAATTCTCGACCTTTTATTCTTCCATATGAATTTTGTTGTTATTTTTTCTAGGTCATTAAAATAGTTTCTTGGGAGTCTGATTGGTATAGCACTAAATAAATAGATTAGTTTGGGGAGTATTGTCATCTTTATTATATTCGCTCGGCCTATCCAAGAACATTGAATGTCTTTCCAATTATTTAAATCTGACTTTATTTTTGTGGCAAGTGTTTTGTAATTTTGCTCATATAATTCCTGACTCTCCTTTGGTAGATATATTCCCAAATATTTGATACTATCGACTGTTATTTTGAATGGAATTTCTCTTTGTATCTCTTGCTGTTGGATTGTGTTGGTAATGTACAAAAATGCTGAGGATTTATGTGGATTTATTTTGTATCCTGCGACTTTGCTAAAATTCTGAATTATTTCTAATAGCTTTTTAGCAGAGTCTTTGGGGTTCTCTAAGTATACCATCATGTCATCTGCGAAAAGTGACAATTTGATTTCTTCATTTCCTACTCTAATTCCTTGGATCTCTTTCTCGGCTCTTATTGCCAAGGCTAGAGTTTCTAGTACTATATTGAATAGTAATGGTGATAGTGGGCAACCTTGTTTCACTCCTGATCTTACAGGGAAAGGTTCTAGTTTATCACCATTACATATGATGTTTACTGAAGGTTTTAAATATATGCTCCTTATTATTTTAAGGAATAGTCCATTTATTCCTATACTCTCAAGCGTTTTTAGTAGGAATGGATGTTGGATTTTATCAAATGCCTTTTCTGCATCTATTGAGATGATCATATGGTTTTTATTAATTTGATTATTAATATGGTCAATTATACTAATAGTTTTCCTAATATTAAACCATCCCTGCATTCCTGGTATAAATCCCACTTGGTCATAGTGTATTATCCTGGGGATGATTTTCTGAAGTCTATTTGCTAATATCTTATTTAAGATTTTAGCATCAATATTCATTAAGGAAATTGGTCTATAGTTTTCTTTCTCAGTTTTCGATCTACCTGGTTTAGGTATCAGTACCATGTCTGTGTCATAGAAGGAATTTGGTAGGACTCCTTCAATCCCTATTTTTTCAAATAGTTTACATAGCATTGGAGTTAGTTGTTCTTTAAATGTTTGGTAGAATTCACCTGTAAATCCATCTGGTCCTGGGGACTTTTTCTTAGGAAGTTGGTTAATAGCTTGGTCTATTTCTTTTTCTGAGATGGGACTATTTAAACTACTTACTTCTTCCTCTGTTAATCTGGGCAAGCTATATTTTTGAAGGTATTCTTCCATTTCATTTAAGTTATCGAATTTATCGGCATAAAGTTGAGCAAAGTAGCTCCTAACTATTGTTCTAATTTCCTCTTCATTAGTGGTGAGTTCACCCTTTTCATTTTCAAGACTATCAATTTGCTTTTTCTCTTTCCTTTTTTTAATCAGGTTTACTAAGGGTTTGTCTATTTTGTTGGTTTTTTCATAAAACCAACTCTTAGTTTTATTAATTAATTCAATAGTTTTTTTACTTTCAATTTTATTAATCTCACCTTTTATTTTTTGAATTTCAAGTTTTGTGTTTGTCTGGGGGTTTTTAATTTGTTCCTTTTCTAGCAATTTTAGTTGTAAACCCAATTCGTTGGCCCTCTCTTTCTCTATTTTATGCAGGTAGGCCTGTAGAGATATAAAACTTCCCCTAATTACTGCTTTGGCTGTATCCCACACATTTTGGTATGATGTCTCATTATTGTCATTTTCTTGGGTGAAGTTATTAATTATGTCTATGATTTGCTGTTTTACCCAATCATTCTTTAGTATAAGATTATTTAGTTTCCAATTATTTTTTGGTCTATTTTCCCCTGGCTTTTTATTAAATGTTATTTTGATTGCATTATGGTCTGAAAAGGATGCATTTACTATTTCTGCCTTACTGCATTTGATTTTGAGGTTTTTATGCCCTAGTATATGATCAATTTTTGTATAGGTTCCATGAACTGCTGAGAAGAAAGTATATTCCTTTCTGTCTCCATTTAGCTTTCGCCAAAGATCTATCATATCACACTTTTCTAGTATTCTATTTACCTCTTTGACTTCTTTCTTATTTATTTTGTGGTTTGATTTATCTAATTCTGAGAGTGCAAGGTTGAGATCTCCCGCTATTATAGTTTTGCTATCTATTTCCTCTTGCAGCTCTCTTAATTTCTCTTTTAAGAATTTAGATGCTGCACCACTTGGTGCATACATGTTTAATATTGATACTGCTTCACTATTGATGTTTCCCTTTAGCAGGATATAATGCCCTTCCTTATCTCTTTTAATTAGATCAATTTTTGTTTTTGCTTGATCTGAGATGAGGATGGCTACTCCTGCTTTTTTGGTTTTGCCTGAAGCATAATAGATTCTGCTCCACCCTTTTACTTTTAGTTTGAATGTCTCATCCTGTTTCAGGTGTGTTTCCTGTAAACAACATATAGTAGGATTCTGACTTTTAATCCAGTCTGCTAACTGCTTCCTCTTTATGAGGCAGTTTGCCCCATTCACATTTATGGTTAGAAGGACTAATTCTATATTGCTTGCCATCCTATTAACCCCTGCTTATGCTTTTCCCCTTTCCTTCCCTTTTACCCTCCTATCCAGTATTAAACTGGTAAACACCACTTGCTTTTCACAGCCCTCCCTTTTTAGGATCCCTCCCCCACCTTAAAGATCCTCCCCTTATTTTACCCCTTTTCCTCGAAATTACTGTATTCCCTTCCCCTTAGCTTACTCCTTCCCTTTCACTTTTCAATGAAGTGGAAGAAGTTTCACCATAAATCGAATATGTCTATTGATACACGCTATGTTCATCTCCCTCCTTTCTTTCTCTCAGATATAATAGGTTACCTTTGCCTCTTCATGAGATGTAGTACCACCACTTTGTACTTTTTTATGATATAATCTCCTTTCCACCTCTATTTTCTAAGACAAATTGTACATATGTTCTTTACATATTTTTTTGACAGAAGTATAGTTCTCAAGATTTCTTTTTACCTTTTTTAGAAGTCTCTTGAGTTCTGTATTTGAAGATCAAACCTCTTATGTAGGTCTGGTTTTTTCATCACAAATAGATGGAATTCATTTATTTCGTTAAATGTCCATCTTCTTCCCTGGAAAACGATGCTCATTCTTGCTGGGTAAGTCACTCTTGGCTGCATACCAAGTTCCTTAGCCTTTCGGAATATCATGTTCCAGGCCCTGCGTTCTTTTAATGTGGACGCTGCTAGATCCTGTGTTATCCTTATTGTGGATCCTCCATATCTGAATTGTTTTTTTCTAGCAGCTTCCAATATCTTTTCCTTTGTCTGATGGTTCTTGAACTTGGCCACTATATTTCTTGGCGTTTTGATTTTAGGGTCCCTTTCAGTAGGTGATCGATGAATTTTCTCAATGTCTAGTTTACCCTCTGTTTCCAAAACGTCTGGGCAGTTCTCTTTGATAATTTCCTCGAAAATGGTGTCCAAGCTCTTTTTTTCCTCCCATTTTTCAGGGAGTCCGATTATTCTCAAATTGTCTCTCCTGGCTCTGTTTTCCAGGTCTGTTGTCTTTCTGGTAAGGTACTTGACAGTCTTTTCAATTGTTTCATTTCTCTGGTTTTGCTTGACTCCCTCTTGGTTTCTCCTTGAGTCATTCATTTCTACTTGTTCCAGTCTAATTTTCAATGATGTATTTTCTTCACTCACTTTTTTTATATCTCTTTGTAATTGTCCAATTGAGTTTTTATCATCTATGGAATTTTTTTCCATTTTATCCATTTTATTTTTTAGAGAGCTGATTTCTTTTTCCAGCTCACTAATCCTGTTTTCCTTGGAGTTGTTTACCTTTTCCAGCTCACTAATCTTGTTTCTCAATGATTTGATTTCTTTATCCATTCTGTCTTTGAATGCATGGGATGACTTCTCCAGGCTCTCTTGCCAAGCTTCCCTTTCCTTTTCCCATTTCTCTTCCAGCTCTCTTGTGAGAGCCTTTTTTATTTCCTCTATGAGGTTCTTTTGTATTGAGGAGCAGCTTATATCCCTCCCAGGGGATACATCTGGGGACATTCTGTTCCTAGTCTCCTCAGCATTTGAAGTCTGCTCCCTCTCCACACAGAAGCTGTCAATGGTTAGAGCCCTTTTGAATTTTTTATTCATTTTGTCAGAATCAAAGAAAACAAACTGACAAGAGAAGCAATTGGTCTGTTTTGCGGGGGATAGGGCTGGATGTTATTAATGGGCTTCCTCTACAGACTGGGGATAGGGCAGCAGAGAGCCACTAACAGAACAGCAATGACTGTACTGAGTCTGCGCTCTGAGGCTCCGAGAACGCACCGAGTCAGTCCAGGTGGGGGTTGGGGGTGGCCGGGCTCTGAGAGACGCTGGCTTTCTGGGGTTTTAATCTTCACCTCCGGTGTTTACACCCTCTCTGCTGCTCCTGGCTTGCTGCCAAGACGGAGCATCCACACTGGGGCAAAAGCCCTTTCGCAGAAACTGCAGATATCACACCCCTCCCCCTCCGGTCTGAGCTGTGTGAGCTGCCTGTCTTGCTCTGGCTGTCTGCCCTCAGTCTGCGCCCAGTCTGATTGACCCTCCCCCGAACAATCACAGACCTTTTCTGGCGACTTTCAAGGATGTCTTCTCTTGGTGATAATTTGTGGATTTCTTTCTGGGTCAAGCATTAAGTCAGAGGCTTGTCATGAAGTAAGTTCTGAGAGAAAGCGAGGAGCTCAAGCAGCTGTCTGCCTCCATGCCGCCATCTTAGCCGGAAGTCAATAATCTCATTCTTTATGCCTAGATTATGAACCTATTTTTGACCTTATCTTGATATATGGTGTTAAGTCTGGGTCAATGCCTAGTTTCTGCCATACTAATTTCCAGTTTTCCCAACAGTTTTTTTTTTCAAATAGTGAATTTTTATCCCAAAAGCTGGGGTCTTAGGATTTGGCAAACACAAGATTATTAAAGATATTGACTATTTCGTCCTTTGAACAAAACCTATTCCACTGACTAATCTATTTCTTAGCCAATACCAAATGGTTTTTGGTAACTACTGCTTTATAATATAATTTCAGATGTGGTACAGCTAGGCCACCTTTATTTGATTTTTTTCTTCATTAGTTCCCTTGGAAGTCTTGATCTTTTCTTCTTGCTGATGAATTTTGTTTTTATTTTTTCTAGGTCATTAAAATAGTTTTTTGGAAATCTGATATAGCACTAAATAAATAGATTAGTTTAGGTAGTATTGTCATCTTTATATTTGCTCACCCTATCCAAGAGCACTTAATATTTTTCTAATTGCTTAGATCTGACTTAATTTGTGTGAAAAGTGTTTTGTAGTTTTGCTCATATACTTCCTGACTTTCCCTTGACAGATAGATTTCCCAAATATTTTATACTATCTGCATTTACTTTAAATGGAATTTCTCTTTGTAACTCTAACTGTTGGATTTTGTTAGTGATATATAAGAATGCTGATGACTTATGTGGGTTTATCTTGTATCCTACAACGTTGTTAAAGGTGTGGATTATTTCTTTTCTTTTCTTTTTTTTTTTTTTTTTTTTTTTTTTTGAGGCTGGGGTTAAGTGATTTGCCCAGGGTCACACAGCTAAGAAGTGTTAAGTGTCTGAGATCAGATTTGAACTCAGGTCCTCTTGAATTCAAGGCTGGTACTCTATCCACTGCACCACCTAGCTGCCCCTAGTGTGGATTATTTCTAATACCTTTTTAATAGAATCTCTGGAGTTCTCTAAGGATACCATCATATCATTTATAAAAAGTGATAATTTGCTTTCCTCATTATCTACTGTAATTCTCAACTCTTATTGCAAAAGCTAGCATTTCTAATACAGTGGGCCACCTTGTTTCACTCCTAATCTTACTGGGAATGGTTCCAATTTATCCTCATTACATATGATACTTACTGATGTTTTTAAATTTTAAGGAAAAGTCCATTTATTCCTATCCTCTCTAATATTTTTATTAGCAATCGATGTTGGATTTTATCAAATGCTTTTTCTGCATACTTGGTCATAGTGTATTATCCTGGGGATGATTTTCTGTAAATTTTTGCTAATATTTTATTTAAGATTTTAGCATCAATATTCATTAGGGAAATTGGTCTATAATTTTCTTTCTCTGTTTTCAACCTACATGGTTTAGGTATCAGTACCAGGAATTTGGTAGAACTCCTTCAATCCCTAATTTTTTCAAATAGTTTTTATAGCATTGGGGTTAATTGTTCTTTAAATGTTTGGTAGAATTCACTTGTAAATCCATCTGGCTAGGGATTTTTCCTTAGGGAGTTGGTTAATAGCTTCTTCTATTTCTTTTTTCTAAAATGGGACTGTTTAGACTATTTACTTCTTCCTCTGTTAATTTGGGCAAGCTATATATTTTAAGGTATTCTTCCATTTCATTTAAGTTATCAAATTTATTGGCATAAAGTTGGGCAAAATAACTCCTAATTATTGCTCTAATTTACTCTTCATTAGTGGTGAGTTCTCCCTTTTCATATTAATGACTAACAATTTGATTTTTCTCTTTCCTTTTTCTAATGAGATCTACCAAAGTTTTATCTATTTTATTTTTTTTTATAAAACTAACTCTTAGTTTTATTTATTAATTCAATAGTTTTTTCTTACTTTCAATTTTATCAATTTCTCCTTTTAATTTTAGATTTCAAGTTTAGTATTTGATTGGGGGTTTTTAATTTGCCCTTTTTCTAGCTTTTTACCTTACAAGCCCAATTCACTGATCTACTCTTTCTCTAATTTATTCAATAATTTATTATTATTATATCTAGAGATATAAAATTTCCCCTTATTACCACTTTGGCTGCATCCCACAAATTTTGGTATATTGTCTCATTGTTGTCATTCTCTTGGGTGAAATTATTAAGTGTGTTTATGATTTGCTGTTTCACCCATTCATTCTTTAGGCTAAGATTATTTAGTTTCTAATTACTTTTTGGTCTATTTATCTCTAGCTTTGTGTTGAATGTAATTTTTATTGCATTGTGATCTGAAAAGAATGCATTTACTATTTCTGCCTTTCTGCATATAATTTTGTGGTCTTTATGTAATAATATATGGTCAATTTTTGTATAGGTTCCATGAACTACTGAGAAGAAAGCATACTCCTTTCTGTTTCCATTCAGTGTTCTCCAAAGGTCTATCATACCTAACTTTTCTAATATTATATTTACTTTTTTAACTTCTTTTGTAGTTGTTTAGTGGTTTGATTTACCTAATTCTGAGAGTGCAAGATTGAGATCTCCCACTATTATAGTTTTGTTGTCTATTTCTATGCTACACTTTAGCAAGATATGGTTTCCTTCCTTATCTCTTTTAATTAGATCCATTTCTCCTTTTCAAGTGATTTGAGATCATAATGGCTACCCCTGCTTTTTAAAAATTTACCTGAAGCATAATAGCTTATGCTCCAGCCTTTTACCTTTATTTTGGGAGATCCCTGCTTTAAATGTTTTTCCTGTAAACAACATATTGTAAGGTTCAAGCTTTTGATCCAATCTGCTATCTGACCCTGCTTTATGGGAGAGTTCTATCCCATTCATATTTATGGTTAAAATTACTAATTCTGTATTTCCTGCCATCTTATTATCCCCAGAGTATGCTTTTCTTTTTCTTATCCTCTTTGTCCCCCTCCTCAGTATTAAACTTATGGACACCACTTGCCTTACACAGTTCTCCCTCTTTAGAACTCCCCCACCCCCTTTATATCTCTTCCCATTTCTTATACTTTTCCCTTATTACTCTTTTCTTTTTCCCTTTTCCTCTCCCACTTTTTAATGAGATAAGAGAAGTTTCTCTGTAAACTAAATATGTCAATTATTTTCTCTTTGAGCCAAATCTGATGAGAGTAAGATTCACACAATGTTTCTCCCCTTCCCTAAATTCCTGCAGATATGATAGATTTCTTTTGCCTCTTTATAGGATGTAGTTTCCCTCTTTTCATCTCCCCTTTCCCCCTTTTCTGTTACTATCCTCTTTCCATTTGTATGTCCCTTTTTTATATTATATTAGTAAAATCAAATTATACATACACTCTTTATGTATGTCCATAACAGAAATGCTTTTCTCGAGTTCTTTTTACCTTTTTCTGCTTCTCTTGAGTCCTATAGTTGTAGGCCAAATTTTTTGTTGAGCTCTGGTTTTTTCATTAGAAACAAATGGAATTCACCTGTTTCATTAAATGTCCATCTTCTTCCCTGGAAGAAAATCTCAGCTTAGCTGGGTAGTTTATTCTTGGCTGCATTCCAAGTTCTTTTGCCTTTCAGAATATATGATTCCAGGACCTTCAATCTTTTAATGGGCAAGCAGCTAGATCCTGAGTGATCCTTATTGTGACTCCTCAGTATTTGAATTTTTTTTTTTTTTCTGGCTGCTTGCAATATTTTTTTCCTTAATCTGATAGTTCTGAAATTCAGCTACAATATTCCTTCAAGTTTTTATTTTAACATCTCTTTCAGAAGGTGTTTGGTGAATTCTTTCAATGCTTATTTTACCTTCTGATTCTATTACATCTGGAAAGTTTTCTTTGATGATTTCCTATAAAATAGTGTCTAGGCTATTTTTTCATCATAATTTTCAGGAAGTCCAATAATCATCAGATTCTCTCTCCTAGATCTATTTTCCAGGTCTATTGTTTTTCCAAGTAGATAAACATTTTTTTCTATTTTTCATTTTTTTTGGTTTTGCTTGACTGATTCTTGATGTCTCAATGAATCATTCATTTATATTTGTTCAGTTCTGATTTTTAATGAACTTTTTCTGCTTTTTTGCATATGCCCAATTGAGTTTTTAAATGAGTTGTTTTGCTCTATGGATTTTTTTCCCCATTTCTCTAATTTATTTTTACTGAGTTATTTTCTTTTTCTAATTCACAAATCCTACTTTTCTGGGAGTTCTTTATCTTTTCTAATTCACATTTCAGGAAGTTGTTTTCTTTTTCTACTTTATCACATTTTTCCTCTAGTGAATTTTATGCCTTTTCTGTACTCTCTTGCAGAGCTTCTCTTTCCTTTCCCCATTTTTATTCTAGCTCTCTTTTCAGATCTTTTATAATTTCTTCTAGGAGAGCTTTGTGTGATGGGGACCAACTATATCCCCCTTTGGGGTTTTGTCTGGACACTGTCTGCTATTAGTCTCCTCAGGGTTGAAAACCTGCTCTCTTTCTGTATAGAACCTATGGATGTTTAAAGTAGCTTGAATTTTTACTCATTTTTTTAAAAAGCCCTAGGGTCTGCCTTCAGGACAAGGAGGTTACCAGCTTACTCTGCAGAATAGGGAAAGATTTATGGACAGTAGCTGTCCTGCAAGTGGGATGCTAAAAGCAACAGAACTGTGGAAGTGCCTCCACTAGAAATGTCTCTGCCCTGGGAAGTGCAGCTGCTCTGTGGAAGTTCTAGTGCCCCGAACTGAGCCCTCCAGCTGTGCAAATTTTTAGCTGCCCCGAGAAAAAGCTCTGTGCTACAGAATGCAGCTGCACAGCTTTATTGTAGTCTGTGCTGAGTCACTTCTGGTACTGGGTGGGTGTAGCCAGATCCTGTTAGAGTCTGGTAGTTTTTGGAATACACTCTACTTTTGGCTTTAACTTCTCTGATGATCTACTGCTTTGCAACTAAAGCAGATCAGCTAATATGTTGTAGAGTCCTCCCTGCAAATTTTCCACAGATGGAGACTGCCCTTGCCCCTCTCTGCTCAGTCTGCACTCTGCATTCTACCTCCCTGCCTGAGCTGGCCTGCTCCAGCCAATCAGGACAAATCTTTTCTTGCAATCTTCCAGATTATCTTGGGCTGGTGATCTGTTGTACTCCCAATATGTGTGGATTTCACCAGTCAAGACCATTTCTTCTCCCCTCACTAATACAAATGCAGTAGAGACCCTACTGGATAAAAGGGTATGCATAGTTTAATAGCCCTTTGGGAATAGTTCCAAATCGTTCTCTAGAATGATTGGATCAGCTCACAACTCCACCAGTAATGTGTTAGTGTCCCAGTTTTTCCACATCCCCTCCAATATATGTCATCTTTTCCTGCCATTTTAAGCCAACTTGAGAGGTGTGAGATGATACTTCAGAGTTATCTTAAGTTGCATTTCTCTAATCAAAAATGATTTGGGGTATGTTTTCATATGGCTAGAAATGATTTTGATTGTTTTATCTGAAAATGTTCTGTTCATATTCTTTGGCCATTTATCAATTAAGTAATGGCTTGTATTCTTATAAATTCTAGTCAGTTCTCTAAATATTTAAAAAATGAGGCCTTTATCAGAAACACTGGTGTAATCCTCCCTTCCCCTAGGGTTTCTGTTTATCTTTTAATCTTGTCTGCATTGGTTTTGTTTGTACAAACCCTTTAAAATATAACATAATCCAATTATCTATTTTGCATTTTGTAATGTTCTCTAGTTCTTTGGCTATAAATTCTTTCTGTCTGAGAAGTAACTCTACTTCATTGTGCTCCTAATTTGTTTACAATTACTCTTTATGTCTAAATCATGAACTCATTTAGATGTTATCTTGATACAGGTGTTAGATGTTGTCAATGCCTAGTTTCTGTCATACTATATTCCATTTCCTTTAGAAATTTTTGTTGTAGTGAGTTCTTATCACAAAAGCTTTTGTCTTTGGGTTTAACAAATGCGAGATTACTATAGTTAATGACAATTGTGTCTTGTGAACCTAACCTATTCCACTGATCTACTACTTTATTTCTTAGGCAGTAACAAATGGTTTTGATAACCACCTCTTTGTACTATATTTTTAGATCTAGTACAGCTAGGCCACCTTCCTTTGCATATTTTTTCAGTAATTCCTTTGAAATGCTTGATCTTTCATTCTTCCAGATAAATTTTATTATTACTTTTTCTACCTATATAAGGTGATTTCTTGGAAATTTTATTGGTATGCCAATAAAGAGATTGATTATTCTAGGTAGAATTGTCAGTTTTATTATATTAGTTCAGCCTACACGTGATCACTTGATATGCTTGCAATTGTTTAGATCTAACTTTATTTGTGTGAATAATGTTTTATAATTGTGTTCATAGAGTTCCTGGCTTTGTCTTGGCAGACAGACACCAAATTATTTTGTATTATCTGTAGTTATTTTATCTTTCGAAAAACTAATTAATTTATAAATTTTCATTTATTTATTTATTTTTGCTGAGGCAATTGAGATTAAGTGACTTGCTCAGGGTCACATATCTAGGAAGCGTTAAGTGTCTGAGGTCAGATTTGAATTCAGGTCCTCCTGACTCAGGGCTGGTCCTCTATCCACTGCTCCACTTAGCTGCTTCATCTACGGTTATTTTAAATAGGATTTCTCTTTCTATCTCTTCCTGATGGACTTTTTTGGCAATATATAGAAATGTCAATGATTTATGTGGGTTTATTTCAAATCCTGTAATTTTACTAAAATTGTTAATTGTTTCTTGTAGTTTTTTATTTAATTCTGTAGGATTTTCTAAATATATTATCATATCATCTGCAAAGAGTGATTATTTTGTTTTCTCATTACCTACTCTAATTCCTTTAATTTCTTTTTCTTCTCTTATTGCTAAAGCTAACATTTCTAGTACTGTATTGAATAGTAGTAGTGATAGTGGGAAACCTTGTTTCACTCTCGATCTTATTGGGGATGCTTCTAGTATATCTCCATTACATATAATGCTTGCTGATTGTTTTAGATGCTAGTTATTATTTTAAGGAAGACTCCATTTATTCCAATGCTCTGTAGTGTTTTTAATAGGGAAGAGTGTTGCAATTTGTCAAATGCTTTTTTTTTGCATCTATAAATATAATCACATGATTTTTATTAATTTGGTTTTTCACATAGTGAATTATGCTAATGGTTTTCCTGATACTGAACCAGTGCTGCATCAGGATTAGAATTTTTAGAGGAAAAAAATCAAGGGTATGATCTCAGACAAAGTTAAAGCTAAAATAGGTTTAATTAAAATAGAAAAATAGGCATAGAGGATAGTTTATGTCAGTCACTTTAATTAACAATGTTTTAAAATGACTAGATAGTAGAAAATTGGAATAATGCTGTACTATAGGAAATGTTGGAGTTGGTTGTAATGTTCTTTTCTTTAAAAAATATTGTTCTCTGTGAGTGGGTTTCTTGGGGAGCTTCTGGGAGCAGCCTTAGTTTCAGTTCAGTTCAATAATCACCTCAAATTCAGCTAGGAGTTAAAAGTTCAGATCTTTTATTTTCTCTGTATCCCCTCCCCCCCCAGCCCCAGGTTAAGTGACTTACCCAGGGTCACACAACTAGGAAGTGTTAAGTGTCTAAGATCAGATTTGAACTCGGGTCCTCCTGAATTCAAGGCTGGTGCTCTATCCACTGTGCCACCTAGCTGCCCTTGTTTTCTCTTTCCAAATAGGCCAGTTAGCTTTCTTCTAGGCCGATTTCTCTCCTTGGTTCCCAGAGCTTTTGCCACTAGTCCTTTGTCTCTGCCAGCTTCAGCCTCTCTTCCTCCTAATCTAAAGCCTCCAGCCAGCACAAAGGTGGAAATTGAAATGAATCTGACTCTGCCTCCAAGAGTATTCTGGGTTTTTGTGGGCTTGTGGGAGCTCCTTGCTTATATGCTGTGCACTGAGTATACCCCAATCATTACATCACTAGGTAACTATTATTTGCTGTAGGATTAAATCAATCCTAAATTAGATTTAACCATAGTCTCCTCAATTCCACTTAGTACCTTGTTTCAAGTTCTGGCCCATAACAATTCCTTGTAGGATCAGATCAATTATACTGAACAATGATTAATTAGATAATTGTTGTCTCTATTGATTCCACTGTCTTATTACCTTGTAAGAATCATAATAGTTGGTAAAATTAGAAAAATATGAAAATATTTATTCAAGATGATTTTATTTATGTCATTGAAACTGAGGACAAGCAAACATCATATACATAGAAGTATATTAATACATATGTACATATAGTTGTATGATTATAGATATCCCAGTAAAAATACATCCATCTTGTGAATATATATGCACACATCTATCTATTTATCTTTGTAGAAAAGTATATGTATATGTATATATATATATATATATATATATATATATATATATATATAGTTTGTGTGTTTGTGTAAGTGTGTGTATGCATAGGAATATGTATATATAAATGTATCCATGCTTAATTGTAGCTTTCTTAGGGTGGTAGTAGGGAGGAAAAGAGGTAAATAAAGCAAAAATTGCATAGAGGAAACCAAAAGAAAATCTACAATGAAACAAAGAAAAGACAGACAGCTCTAAACTCAATGTATATAATTATAAATTTTTCTTGAAATTGAAATTTATTATTTCATATTTTGAATCCCCTCTTATGTACTGCTCTGTTTGAGATCATGTTTTTTCTCTTTCCTCTTTTTTCCTTTTTCTTTTGCATGTAATATTTAAATAAGTTAATAATTATAAAAGATTATGAAAACTTATTTCTACAAAGAAAAATGATTTATATTAAAGAATTTATTATGGGAGAAAAAAGGGTAAATGTATAATTTTGAAACATATCTAGCTGTCTTAGCAAATTAGATTTAGATTTCATGTTACTGTGGAGCCTTTTGTAGATCATGATATCACTTGATACCTGGGAAGTAAGAGAACATTAAGAGGTAGAAAAGGGAACAGAAAACAAGGTAGCATATCAGTGAAAACAAACTACCTTAAATTTTTCCTTGCTCACGTATTCTTGATTGGGTCTAACCTAGGCCAGTTTCTCAGAAATTTATAGTATGTACTGAAAGAAAATGAGATATTCACAAGTCATTGGTTAATTCATTAAGTCAACAAATATTTATTAAGCAGCTACCATGTGCCATATACTGTACTAAGCTCTAAGGATAAAAATAAGAAAAAGAAAAACAGTGCTAACTCTCAAAAAGATCACAATTTAGTGAAGGAAGACAACACATAAAAATAATCTGTAAAGGGGAGGGGAAGTACTCAACATTGCAAGTATTATAGAGAAGTATTGGAAGATGGGAAATGAAGAAACAAACAGCCTGGACTCCCTCATTAAATGGAGATTCAGAGAAGACCATTTACTCCATATTCCAATCAGAGAGCATACTGAGGAAGTATGAAATCCATGCCTTATATGACCTTGTATGATAAGAGGTTTCTAAATAGGTCATAATGGAAAATCACTAACAATATGATATTTACTTACCTATAAGAAGGCAAGAATATCAACAAGGATCTATTTTGAGAACATCTTTTGCATCTTCATCTGAGCAAAACTTCCCTGCCTGATTTGCCCATTGTAGTATACTAGCCAAGTAGTAGAGCAGGCCTGAAGCTCAAGTTAGTGGTTCCTTTATACTTAGGAGATCAAGAAGGATATCAATAGCAATTAGTTAGATACCATCTCTCTTTCTTCATCACATAGTCAAGTTCTGAAGATATTTTCAAAACTCAAAGTAAAATTAGACTTATTTGCCTGTGCATGGAACATTAAGTTATTGCTTCCATTATACCATAAGAACAGCATATAACTGAACCATTCCATAGAGTGATTCATCAGACAATTCTCTAAATAATGTCTATTTAAAATAACTATTTTTCTGTAGATATTCACTGATGCTGAATTCATATTCCTGGTCAAAGAGTTTTTCCATGTGATATTTTGTATAGGGAAAGCAGGCATCTTTTCTAAAACACATGCCTTGACTTGGTTTGTATATAACAGACACACTAGATAATAAGATCTGAAGAATACAAAATTTAAAGTAAGTCATTGTCCTCAAGGGACTTTTCAATTAGAAGAATATTCCTTATTATGGTAGATAAGACATGTCATCAATAACTTTCATGAAAAGCACTATGTTCAACAGAAAGAAAATTGAGTTAAATATCTTCTACAATCCCTTTTAAGTCTTTATCAATAAAGCCATTATTTTGACCATGGAGGTATTAAACATTTGTGCCTGTATTTCCTTTATCTTTCCTTTTGTAATAGAATGTAAGCCTTTTGGGGTCAGAGACTCTTTTATATATCTATTGATAACTCAATCTATCTATAGGTGATTACTAAAATATTTACTGACTCAATAAATAACTAACCAACCAGGAAATTAATAGGGCTAGATATCATCAAGTGTGTCACAAAAGTTCCAGGACATAAACTCACTGAAAGCAGGGACTATATCTTTTTTGGTTGGCATCCCTAAATCTTAGCACAGTGCTCTATACATAGTAAATACTTAAACATGCTTGTTGATCAGCACATTTGCAGAGGATAAATTTCCTCTAGCTAAGATTATGAGGGTAGGTTTCATCAAGGTGTTACCACAATGGTTGGACCTTGGGGGAAGGAAAACAAATGTGGAAAAACAAACTTTTTTTCCCTTCCTAGATATAACATAGATATTTTTCTTTATGTAATTTATTTTATTTTAATAACATGAAAATATTCTAAAGCAAGTATTTTTTAGGTTTCTTTATAAAATGAAGCAGAAAATGTGTTCTTCCATAAACTGTCATTTTCTAACCAATCCACACATTCATAATTTAAACTGATTTCCAGGCCATGCTTGGTTTAAAAATTAATCGAGAAGAAATGATTCTCAAAAGGGAATGTTCTATGAGCTGTAAATATAACTAACGCTGGGATGAAAGACTGAATTTAATAACATCACCTTTAAAAGCATCTTATAAATTTAAAATTTACTTTTAAATTGCTGGAAGCATTCATGGCTCTAAACTGATTCCCCATTGCTTTTATTCCTTTGGGTACATCAAACTAACACATAAAAGGTTATTAATTTAGAAATTTCTTTGCATTATCTGTCATTAAAAAGCAATTAAACATGCTTTGGGGAGAAATATATTAAGCATAAGTGAAGAAATTGAACTTGGCTAATGAAAACAATTTACTTGTTTGGAGATATCTATATTGAACTGAAAAAGCAGTGCTCTTTGATACATGGTTAGATGTTCTCATTATCATTATTGTCATAATAAAATGAATTGACTGAATAAAAGAATTTAATTCTTTCTCAGAAATGCACATGTTTTTAAAAAGTCCTTAAAAACAAATTTAAGTTACCTATCCCAAATCCAAAGGCAAAATTTTTAAAAGCATGTGTTGGGAGAGATGATGGCACTTAATACCATGAAACTCAATGTTTTTGGTGAGATCACTCATTGAGTCCTGGGTTTCTTTCAATCATCTCATGACATTTCAACAAATTAGCAAAATTCATTATAAATTATACCCATGTTACAAATTGGGGTCCACATTTGAAAATTGGATCACAATCTTCCATATCTACTTAAAAGGTTAAGTGTGAATCATTTTGTGATCCTAACCTAGAAATTATTTGATAAAAAAATTAATATGTGAACTTAAAAGTCTATGTAGTGAAAGGAATGGGGCTTACGTAAGAAATAAGAATGGGACCCACATGAGTAGTGATGTCCACTTGTGGTAAGGGTACCTGGGGCTGTGCATGGCTTGAAGGGAGATTCTCTTCTCTCCCAAGTCTTCAAGAGGAAAGACTTTCATTCTTGCTTAGAGGGAAAGCAGGAAGATGGAGGCTTCGGAGATAAGGGTTCTGGGCCAGAAGTATATGAATATAATCCCTGAAATTTTGTTCACCCTGAATGTATGATTGGTTGCATTTAACTTCTCATGGCTTTGTCATTTTGGAGGAAAAGAGGAATACAAAATCTGTCTACAAGTCTTGATCCCTTTCCTACTTAATAACAGTTTAACAATAAATACTAAGAAAGAATAGCAAAGAAACTCATTTATCCAAATCAGAGCAAAACACTAATTTAAAAGACATAAACAGGAGAGAATACACCAAAAACACATAGTGAAGAAGCAAGATAACTCCCCTTCATCAAGGGAGATAAGTAGAAATCACTCAAAGGGTTACTCCCCTCTGTGTCTAGATTAGCAAGCTGGAAGTGGGGACATGATGGAGACTTCCCTCTCCTATTTTGTCTTTCCAGAGTCTTTTCTTCTAGGGAACCTGAAGTGGTATTGACTTCTTCCATATTCTCTTTTGAATCTGGTAGCTGACTCAACACTTAAATAAGATTCTCACTCAGTAAGTACCCAATTGGATACTCCTGTAAAAAGGAACTGGATGAAAACTAAAGTACCTGTCTCTTGCCAACTTTACTCCTGCTCTCATGCAGAAGAAGGCATTCATTTCCACCAATAAAGAGAGAATCATTTATCAATGGGCTCTGTGACAGGAGTTTCATATATTTAGGCTATTATATAATCAAAAAATTAAGCCTAGATTTTTGCTGTCAGAATTAGACTTTTATGATAGTGACAATTGATCACAATTCTGAGACTATTGAGGAAAACTCTATCTGCACAAACAAGTGAAAGCTCCCTACATCAAATGATATTCTGGCAATGGGAAGGAGGAAGAAAATTAGGGCCATTATTTTAGAAATATACAGTTTAATACATAGTTACAGATTTTCAAGGGAGTGAAATTTACTTCCCTGAGAAGTAAGAAGACCATATTCTAAATAATCTAGGATAATACTGATAGCTGTTATCTTCAAATTTTGCCAAGTAGGTAACACATCTCTTTAGAATTTCATAATAATTTTATGAAATAGGTATTGTACTGAGAAGTAGGTATTGATATTCTATAATTTAAAAATTGAGGCTTAAAGAGATTAAATTACTTGCTCAGGGTCACAAAACTAATAGGTCTAAGAGGTGGAATGTGTACCTACTTCTTTCTTACTCCTAATCCCGTCCCAATATATTATTGTTATAAATGAAATTTAATAAGAGGGTAGGCTGAAACAATTCTCTAACAAGATATTATTTATTAATAGGGACAAGGTTCCTGATTATAAAAGGATGGCATCCCAATAGATCTTTTGAGAGACAAAATTCTAAGCACTATCAATCAATTTATTAGTTCTGCTAGCAGTAAACTATATACTGGGTAATTTGCCTCTTGATGGCCATGTCCTGGAGTGAGGGATAATAGGATCTGTTAAACCTAGAGGTGTCTTTCTGCTGATTGCCTTGATAGTACAGTATTTGGACCTCCCCTGACAAATGTAAAACAATATTGAGTGGAGGGTTGATCTTCAGGTGGGGATTAATCCATTTCTCTCTGACATTTAAGTTGTTTTACATAATCCAGATGCCTCTAGCAATATTGGATAGAAAAAACAAAAGCCACCTTAATGAGGTTCCCCTTGTTTTAATATTCCCCATGTAGATTAAAGTCATTCCAACTTTCATTAGAAAGTAAGGTCTCCTCTGGGGAGGGTCTCATTTAATATGGTTCTTTATCTAAAGGGCAAACAAAAGTGAGGGTCTTTCTTGGGAGGTGCCCAAGCCAAGCTGGTTAGTAGCGGATGTCTTAGGAATCAGGAGTGTTCACATTATTTATTCATGTTCTTCAGAGACTGGCTGACTTTCAGAAATGTGATGTGACAAAATGAATAAAAAGATAAATTGTGGTTTAATAGTAATTATTAAAAAGTACAACAAATTAATTATTGATGAAAATATTAATGAAAATTAATGTTTTAATCACTATATTGATGAACATCTTTTTAACTGGTCCAATAAAAGGGGCTATACTAAATGATGACAGTCTCTACTCATTAAACTCCACTACCTCTCTGATAATAATAATCAAAGATAAACTCTTCTTTTTGGGTATTCCAAACTTTTGACATGCTGATCCATTCTTAAATTTCTACTTCTGAGTTATTTTAAATTGTTCATTAATCAATAGTGATTTAGAGCATTTTTTCATGTATATATACATGTTCACCTCCACTTCTTAGCATTAATGGCTAACTTCAAGACTCATCCCAAGTGCAATCTTCAAAAGGCCTTTCCTGATCCCTCATGCTGGTGCCTGTCTTTCCATGATTACCTTCCAACTATATCTATATATATCATGTGTGAACCCATCTATGCACACATTATATATTAATTATATGCATATTTTACATTTTCTATAGAATACTTAGTTCCTAAGGATTGGGACTGTTTTTTTCCTCCTTTTAATTTTTATCTCCAGCTCTTAATGCAACACCTGACACATAAACTAAGTGCTTACTAAATGCTTATTGATTTTCCAATTGACTTATTAATTATCTAAAATGTCCTTTCAAGTGCTAAATCTCATGGTCATAAGGCAACTAAGGTTAAGCTCTGTGAAAATCAACAAATTACACTAGCTCCATACAGAAAGTAATTCTGATTCATAGCTGTCATATTCATTGCTACCAATTGTCTCTTAAATTGATGTTTTTCACTACAAAGAAGAGTTTATTTGCATCTAGGAATTGCCTATCAAAAGGTATATGGTATGATCAGAATGTTGTTGAATATGACTCTATAACCAGAACCTTCTCAGTTCAGATCCAATATTAGGAGAAAATGATTCTACCATTCAGGAGTCTCTGAACATTTAACAAAGGAGATTTGCTTTGTCATAATAGGGCAAGGATATACAGTGAGGAAACAAAAGTAATTATTGTCAGCTTTGGTAGATATAGCCTCCACATTAGTTCAGCTAGTCTATAGGATACAATGATTTGGATAGCTTCATGCACCAATAAAATCTGAAAAGTCTGGAGCACACATGACTTTATTTCTTTTATTTTTTTGGTGGGGTGGGAGGATTCTAGGCCAGGAAACTATATCAGAGAAACTAAAGCCAATCAAGTTTTGGAGGAGTGGGAAATGAGAGAAGCCACACCAGGGAAGCCACCAGAGAACTGGACAGAAGTCCAGTAGTCCATGTAGGTTGTGTGTAGGAAAAAAGTTGTGTCATGATAAATGAATCTGGGTCCAGAAATTGCTGTTCTCCCATAGAGATGCTGGACACAGCATCTATTATCTCAAAAATGCCTCTCCTTACATTTTATTTATTGTTTAATTCTTTATTCATTTGATCCCTGAAGGCTTCTTGAACCAGCAGATAGTCCTTTGAAACATCTGTTATTGGGATAAGCCATAACAATTTTTTTAATCTTTAATTTTTTTTAGTTATCATCTAATACTTTAATAGGAATTAATGTAAAGAATGTAAGTTAAAAGAAAAAAAAAGATCATAGACCAAGATGTATTAAGAAGAACAAAAGATAAGCCTGGGGTTAGTCTTGCCAATAACCTACTATCAGTACTAAAATGTCAGCACAAAGACTCTTTCTTGACAACAGTGCATCAGCAAAATCATCTTTGTTTCTCTGGGACAGCACTTTCAACCCCATGGGAAAAAAGAATTCCCTAGTAGTTGAAAAGGAAAATGCAACTTCCAAAGAGTCCTGACTTTCTGAATCAGCACAAACTAAAGAAATCTGTTCTTTAGTTCAGTCTGTTTTAGTTTCAGGTCTGATAATCCAAATTAGTTCCATGAGTCATAATCCAAATAATTCTGTGAGTAAAATAACGAATGACCAACATTTCTCCAAAGTAACACATATAAGGGGCTTAAGAATCTTAATGTTGTTTCATAACTTCTTTTTGGAAAATAAGTGTACTTTTCACTTGTTATAAGAAACAAAATTTTCTAATGAGCCTATGGCCAGAAGAATATTCTTCATTTACCATTAGCAAAAAGATAGGTAACACCAGTGAGTTACTGGTTACTGAAAATGAGAAGTAAGGCTATCTACCTCAAAATTAAAAGTCTAAAATATAGATGTCTTTAATTGAATTAATATCAAAGGAGGACTCTTACTATATTAAATTTTGAATCACTACATCTAAGTTAGATAATTGGCTGCCAATTATGACTTGTGTGACCTTGGGAAAATAACTTTGCTCTAGGTCTCAGTTTCCTCATTGAAAAATGAAATGGCTTCACCAAATTACTAAGGATCCTTCCAGCTCTAAGCCTATGACCTTATTATAACTCTCTTACAAAGGAAGAAATGAAGTCTCATCAAATATAAACAAAGTATAAACAAACATGGTTAAGATTTCTTTAACACTCAAAACTAATTAAGGTCGAAGTGAGGATTTGGTTTCACTTTAGAATCTCTGCTGAAAATTGCGTCTTATCTTTGGCCAAATGGACTTTTTTTTTTTCTTGTACTATCCATTTATGTAGAAAGTTTGCATGATTGTGCTCTTATTGCTCAGACAAATAAACAGCAAAAGAACAGTTAACATTAATGAATGGGCAAATGATCACAATTAGTATTGTGGAAAGTAACTTCTCAGCTGTGGGCTACTGAACCTCATAGCAGATTAAATTGAAAGAGAATTAGTTGCTGTAATACTATAAATATTTCCTGTTTCTAAAATGTAGTATTTTGGTATGTATATGCCAAAAATACAATTTCCATTCAAAACATCTTAGATCAAAATTATCAGTTGCAGAATTATATATTGTAGGTCTTCTATATATGCATAGATGCATGTATGCATATACATATTTACTTTTCTATTCTTTTCTTTCTGTCTTCTAATAGGAGAAACATGTGAGGCTAGAATTGTTTTGTTCAATAAAAAGCTGTGCTTCAGGACATAGAGCAGTATGAAAATGGGACTGCAGGACTGATCTAAAAGGAAAACTTGTTTTCAAATCTTATATTTGACATATGCTAATTTTGTGATATGTGACTGTAGGTAGGTGAGTAATCATTATAGTACCACAGGCAAACCTCTGAAAGACCATATAATATAGATAAATAGCAGTACTACATTGGTGAAAGGAAATTCTACAATGAGGGCTCCCTAGACTAAAATAAACAAAATGTGCTTAAATTATATCTTGTTCTAATTCCCCTTAGCTTTCACCTTTCTAACCAGTATAGTACATAAATTCATAAGTAGGCAGTCTAAAAGGACAACAGCAGGAAGTAAGATTGCCACAGGAAATCCGAAGTCTCACACACAAACCATCCAGAAGATCAAAGGAGCATGGGCTGTGCTTGAATACTTACTTTCATCAGTATTGTATCAAAGAGGGAATACTACTCACAATCAGTTGAATATAGAAATATATCTTACCCCAAAGGGAAGGAAATTAAGTAAAGATGAGGCAGAACTGACAGAAAGTATGGTAGATTAGACGAGGCTATAGACAGAAACAAACTATTGTCAAGAAGGGAAAGAGTGAAAAGAGAGAGAAGACAAACAGGAGGAAAATAGGATAGAGGGGAAAATGCAATTAGCAATCATAACTGTGAATGTGAATGGGGTAAACTCTGCCATAAAACAAAAGTGGATTCCAGTGTGATCAAAAATCAGAATCCTACAATATGATGCTTCCAAGAAATATACTTGAAGTACAGAGAAAAATACAGAATAAAGATAAGGGATCTACAGAATCTATTATGATTCAGCTGAATTAAAAAAATTAATTAGGGTAGCAATCCTGATCTTAGACAAAACGAAAGCAAAAACTGAACTAATTAAAAGGAAGTAAGAAGGAAACTACTTTTTGCTAGAAAGTATCATAAACAGTGAAATAATATGAACACTTAGCATATATGCACCAGATGTAATAGCATCCCAATTCTTAAAGGAGTAATTGTTACAGGGAGAATCATGATCAAACAAGACATAAAGAGCAAAATTAATATAAAATAACTAATTTTGATTAAAATATATTAAAAAAATTTTGTGCAAACAAAAGCAACACAACCAAGATTAGAAGGAAAGCAAAAAAGTAGGAAACAATCTTAACAGTAACTGACTCTGATTAAAGGTCTCATTTCTCAAATACATAGACAACTGAGTCAAATGTAAAAGAATACAAGCCATTCCCCAACTTATGAATGGTCAAAGGATATGAAAAAACAGTATTCAGATGAATAAATCAAAGGTATATACAGTTATATAAAGAATTATTCCAATTCACTTTTGATTAGAAAAAAAAATAAAGAAAAAATAAACATCTCTGAGATACTACCTCACACCTATCAGATTTGACTTTAAAAAAAAAAAAAAGGAAAGTGTTAAATGTTGGAGAATATATGGAAAAATTGAAACACTAATGCACTGTTGGTTTAATTGTGAATTGATCCTACCATTAAGAAAAATAGTTTTAAACTGCTGACCAAAAAACAATTAAATTGTGCAGACCTTTTGAGCCATCAATATCAGGTTTATTATTATTAGGTTTATATCCCTAAAAATTATAAAAATGGAAAAGCACCTTCACATGTAAAAATATATATAGCATCTCTTTCCAGAGTGGCAAAATATTGAAAATTGAGGGGATGCCCATCAATTGAGGAATGGCTGGAAAAATTGTGGTATATGAATGTAAGAGAACACTATTGCACAATAAGAAATGAAGAGGAAGATTGTAGAAATACCTGGAAAGACTTGTACAAACTGATGCAAAGTGAAATGAGAAGAATGAGGAAAACATTGTATATAGTATTTCCAACATTGTATAATGCTTAAAAATGAATGACTTATTTCTTCCCAGTAACATCGTGATCCCAGATAAATACAAAGTACTCACAAAGGAAAATAGTATTCACATCCGAATAAAGAACTGATGGATTCTTTTTTATTTTTTTATTATAGCTTTTTATTTACAAAACATATGCATGGGTAGAAGCTGAATCATAATAAATTCTGTAAATCCATTAAAGTATATGTTAAATACAATATTATGTATACATATTTATAGTTATCTTGATACTCAAGAAAAATCGGTTATAGAAAGACGGTAAAAAAACAAACAAAAAACAAAAAACAAACAAAAAAAAAAACCTGAAAAGGAAAACAAAAATGCAAGCAAAGAATAAAAAAAGAGTGGGAATGCTATGTTGTGGTCCACACTAATTTCCCATAGTTCTCTTTCTGGGTGTAGCTGATATTCTTCATTACTGAACAATTGGAACTGGTTTGGATCATCTCATTGCTGAAGACAGCCACATCCATCAGAATTGATCATCATATAGTGTTGTTGAAGTGTATAATGATCTCCTGGGTCTGCTCATTTCTCTTAGCATCAAACTGATGGATTCTAAATGCAGACCAAAGAAAACTTTTTTTTTTTAATTTTATACTTTTGGGTGTTTTCCCCCCTTTGTTCTGTTTCTTTTTTCACAACTGTGACTAATATGGATATGTTATATAATAGAATATGTATAAATTATTTCAAATTGCCTATATTTTAGGAAGAGTGGACTGAAGAAGAAAATACTGTAGCACAAAATCTTGCAAAAATGAATGCTAAAAATTGTCTTGACATGTAATTGGGAAAAAATAAAATATATTTATTGAATAAAAGTCTATGCTACTAATTCTCAGCATTACCGATTCTAATCCATGTTTTTATTAATATATTTTTTGCTTCTTCCCCTCAATTTTCTCTTACTCTACTTTCTTTAACCATTCCATCCACTATTATCATACCAGCTTCCTCTTTATCCTGTCACTTTTTTTCTACTTTTTCTGTGTTCTTTGCCTTTATATCATCTGTGGTAATAAAGTTTGATTACAGCCCCATTTCCCACTGCAATCATGGCCTTTCCAGATGAGTATCTGGAACATGGCATTCCTTTTCCCATTTCATAATTTCACAAAATATAATCTCATATGTAAACACAAAATAAACAATCATTCAATTAGTCAGCAAACATTGTGTTATGCACTAATCTAAACATTGGAAATTCAAAGGGGAAAAAACAACCCCAAATAAACTGATATTCCAAAAATGCAGTCCTCAAGGAGCTCAAAAAAAGCAGAAACCATATAAAAGGAATTTAATTTATTACAACAATATATTAATAGCAGAGCTAGGTATGGTCAATATGTCTACTTAATGGAAGGATTCTGGAATGATGGAGGAATAGCTCAGTAAAGTTCAACTTCTCTAGATTTCCTCCACAAAAACAAGAAATTTGCACCTCAGGGTGAATATAAACAGGTAAAAAATCAAGGAAACTTTGGAAAGAAGAAAGATGCTCCTGGTACAACCCAAGAACATATGAAGAAAGACCCCAGGCAAGGAATTAACAAGGGTGAAGTGCAAACCTCCAGGATATCTCTAGAAACACCATGTTGGGATGCGTTGGGCTAGCTAGGTTTGATTGGAATCTCTGCAGGAACCACAGAAATGTTTACCTCTTTCATACTCTAGGGTCTGAGTCTGGGAAGATGGAGTGAACCTTTCCTAATTAGGAGCTCTAGGCCAGCTATGTTGCAGATCTATATCGGTAGGATGAGAAGAAGTCAGCATACCAGATGAGTGCAGATGCGATGGGGCTGGTATTAGAAGGAGATTAGAGCTTTTGCTTTGGGATTTCAGGACAGAGGGGAAAATTGAAGTGAAGGTAGAGGCACCATTCACCAATTGTGGGGAGGCTTAATCAGTTAACAAATAGATCAACAATGCATTATTTTCCCTTTTTTACATATAATGTCTCATTTTTACCACATTCCCTTTAACATTTGTCATTTTCCTTTTCTGTCCTATTAACCAATATAATAGGTATGAGAGATAGCACCACAGAATTATTTTAATTTGCATTTTCCAACCCAAAGTTATTTTGAAAATTTTTGTCATGTGGTTATAAATATCTTTAACTGTTTCATCTGAAAACTGTTCATATATTTTCATCATTAGCATTTGTGGAATGCCTCCTGTTTTTATACATTTGACTTACCTCTTTATATATTTGAGAAATGAGGCTTTTACCAGAGAAAGTTGCATGGAAATTATTTTACTTCACAGTTATGTTAGCAAAATGTATTTCCCTTCATCCTCTTTACCCTCTCTGCTTATTCTATTTATTCTCTCCTTTCACCCTGTCCCACCTCAAAAGTATTTTGATGTTACTACTCCTCATCTAAACTCCTTTTTATCCACTTTCTATATCCCATTTGGTGTGTATGATATTTCATCACTGAATCAAGTCTGATGAGAGTAAGGTTATTCACTCCTATCGCTTGCCCAGATCCTGATATAAAAGTTTTCTTTGTCTCTTTTGGTAATTTACTCCACTTTATCTTTCCCTTTCCCTTTCTCCTAGTTCATTCCTCTTTCTCATCTCTTAATTTTATTTTTGTATATATCATCCCTTCATATGCAACTCACACCCATGGTCTCTGTCTATATATTTTCCTAACTGTCCTAATGGTGAGAAAGTTCTTGTGAGTTACAAGTATCATGTTGTCATGTAGGAATGTAAAAATTGAATGCTATCAAGTCCTTTATGATTTCCTTTTCCTATTTACTTTTTTGTGTTTCACTTGAATTTTGTATTTGAAAGTCAAATTCTCTATTCAGGTCTGCTTTTTTTTTCCCATTAAGAATGCTTGAATGTTCTCTAATTCATTGAATTTTCATTTTTCCGTCTGAAGGATTATCCTCAGTTTTGATGGATAGGTGATTCCTGGCTGGAATTCTAGCTTCTTTGCCCTCTGGAATATCATATTTTAATCCCTTCAGTCCTTTAATGTGAAAACCACAAAATCTTGTGTGATCCTGATCATGACTTCACAATTTTCAATTAAATACAGTACATTCTTCTTAACTAATTGCAAAATTTTCTCCATGACCCAGAAGCTCTAGAATTTTGCTTTTATATTCTTGTTAGTTTTAATTTTGAAATCTCAGGAGGTTATTGGTGGATTATTTCAATTTTTATTTTACTTCCTGATTGTCAGCTACTGGGCAGTTTTCCTAAATAATTTCTTGAAATATTATGTCGAGGCTTTTTATTATTGTTATTATTATTATTATGGCCTTATGGTGATCTACTAATTTTAAAATTATCTCTCCTTAAACCTTTTTTCCAGGTCAATAAATCCCAGATCTCCCAGAAATGCTTCAAACATCCAAAAAAATCCAATTAACATATTTTGGAACCATAGCAGAGAAAAAAAATAGCAGCTTCCTAGAGGATTAGAGGACTTGGGATACAATATTCTGGAAGACAAAGGAACTTGGATTACAATAAAGAATCAACTACCCAGAGAAACTGAGCATAATCTTTCAAGGGAAAAGATGAACATTCAAAGAAAGAGAGCACTTTTAATCATTTCTGATAACAAAAAAAAAAACAGACAAAAAAAAAAACAGAGCTGAACAGAAAATTTGATCTTCAAATAACAAGACTCAAGAGAAATATAAAAAAAAGGTAACTAGGAAAGAAAACAACAACTTGATATTAAATAAAATGCTCTATTTACAATCCCAAAAAAGTAGATAATACTTGTAATTATTGAGAATTGTATCTGTATTAAGGCATTTAGAAGGAGTATACATGGACAAAGGATGAGGGTATAAGATGATTTTGATGTGATGGTATTAAAAAAAAAATTAAGGAATGAAAAAAAAAAGAAATATAGTAGGAAGAGAAAAGAGAGAGGCAGAATAGAATAAAATACATCATAGCAAGAGGCACAAAAGATATATTATAGTAAAGGGAAAGAAGGAACTGAATGAAAATTATTTGAATCTTATATCAGATTTGGCTCAAAAAGGGAATAACATACAGTCATTTGGATATGTAAATTTGTCTTATCTGATATGGCAATAGGACATGGAGTCCATTCTTCTTGGAAAGTTAAGACTAAAAGAGTGAAATCACTTCAATTGGCCTCCTTAGCCTTGCTAGTAAACTAGTGTTCCTTTTGACTTCCCTCGTTCTTCTGTAGCTTCACAATGAAACATGAAAAAGGAACAGTTTTTTTTTTTTTTTTTTTTTTTTTGTTTTGTTTTTTGTGTTTGCCCCATGGTCTTCTGACTCTGAAATAGTCAATCAGTCTATCAGTCTATCAAGGTGCATCTATTAAGTATTCTGTCAAGCACTATATTGATATGTCAGTATATCTACATATTTATATACACATATACATATGCATTAAATCATACCACACCTATGTGAACACACACTTACATATATCTACATATGCACTTGTAAGTAAAAATAAATTAAAAAAGAAAAATACAATTTAGATTATCTATGCATAAATAGAGCTTATGGTAAAAAAGAGATTCAAAGAAGTAGAAATAAATAGGAAAAGCATTACAGATAGCAAGAAATGCTAAATTAAGAGGAGATTGAGTGCCTTCCATGAGGAATAGCATGACTATCAGTTAAATTAACTCATCTATGAAGCTCTTTCATGATTCTCTTCTGTATTATCAGTTTTCATGAGACCTAAGGGTGTACATAATTTTATTTAATATTTTTCTTTTATTTAAGCACAAATTCTTATTTTCTGCTCTCACCCTTAGCAGGATGTCCCCCCCAAATGAATTTACATATAGTTGTGTCCACCAAACCTCACTCAGGATCATTTGCTTTTTCATACAGACTACTTTCTCTTAGTAATTCTGTAAGACTTTTCCAGATATAAAATTTTAAACATACTACATTTTATCCATGATGTGAAAGGTTTTATGGCTAATTATTATTATGCAGGTTTTCAGTGTAGATGATAATTTTCTGAATTTTAAATTTTATGGTAAGTAGAGACAATATCAAGGTATTTCAAATTTGCCCTGAAGTCAGAAGTAATATGTTTGGATACAATCATTTTGACTGAACAGCTAGATTGTCATATAATTAGATGGGTTTGAATAAGCATTGGTGCTTCAGCAGAAGAATGAGTTGAAAAGAATAATTGCCTTGCAGTCTGGGTTCAAGTATTAGCTCTGCTATGTATTTCCAGTATGACCTTGGACAATTAAACAAAAAATTGTGCTTTGGTTTTATTCATTAAATTTAGGTAATAGTTTTTTTGTACTATATATTTCATGAAGTTACTGGGGGAGAGGGAAGTGCTTGTAAATCATGAATTATTTCATCAACCTGAGCCATAAGAAAATAACTTTTAAAATTGTAGGCCACTTATTAACACTAAAAATGGAATTAACATGGATCTTGAGTAGATTATAAGTGGGGACAAGAACTGGACTTGTAACCTCATTGACACTAATAAATAAGCTCCTTCTACCAATATAAGTCAGTACCTATGCTGCAATTTATAGGCCTAGAGGAGTATCTAGAATGCTGAAGGATAGAATAACTTGCCCAAAGACAACAGTATATAATGGAAATTGAATTTGAAACTAGATCTTCAGATTTTAGGGAATAGTTTTCCATTCCACTAATCCATATATTTGCCTTTCACTGGACTTGGTTGCTTTAAATATGTTTTTTTTAATCATTACATTAAAAAAGGAAAAAAAAAAACAAAATAAAAAATATGACTAATCATATTATAATAAAAGAAAAATTAAAAAGAGTACATGAGAATAGCAAAGTTACAGTTCTAATACAGGGTGTTGAAATAGTTTTGCTGCTTTTTAAATTATCAGATCCTAAAATGAACCAAGGTTTTTGGGACATATGAACTATTTTAAATAGTTAGCTGTGGATTGAACTGCGTAAGAAGGATAACTAGAATTGATCAAGACCATTTGTCTCAGAATTTATTTTTTTTAATTCATCAAGCATTTATTAAATAGCTACTTTGTACAAGACACTGTGCCAGTGGAGATAAAGAAACAAACAAAAAAATTAAACACGTTTCACATACTTAAAGATACTGTATTTTGTTTAGCCACTCTGATTACTGACTTTAAATTAGCCTTCTCTTGTCTCTCTCAAGCTTCATCTTCATCAAGTTCATCTTCCCAGGACTTTTGTCTTTGCTGAGAAGTTCTCTGATTACCAGGGATGATCTTGCCTCAGACAGGACCTGTCAGAAGTAGAGTTTTCTGACCTGGCTGATCTGCTACGTGTTGGAACTCTGATTTCTATAGTAGTGCTTCTGCCAATTTGTTTTATTGCTTTGTGTTGTAGAAGATTATAAGATTAAATCTACTAAAACAAATAGTGTCAGCAAATCTGATATTGATTGAGCAATTTTAAAAGTTCTTTAGATATGTGTAATTTGAATGGTATCAGTGTTGATGCCCATGCTCTTGAAAGTGGCCTGACCACCAGCAATTGTGTGTGCCTTTCATATGGATGCTTAATAAATGCTTGATGGTTGATTGATTTCTTCTACATAGCATAATTTTTTCCATTGAAGTCATCTTGTGAAAGAAGTATTCATAGCATTATTTTTGTATATGAGAAGATGGTTTCCTCTACAATATATAGATGCAATCTTCTCTACTATGAATTGGGAGCATGTAGATGCATCAAGATGAAGAAAAAAGATAAATCTTGTGAGCTTGCTAAATACAGTATTTACTTTCAGTGTTCACTGGACTGCTCTGGAGGGATGAGCAAATTGATTAAAAGTTATCAGACATGAAAACCTAGAAATGAAATTATAGGTTGTACTCCAACAAACTTTGTAGGCATTTTGTCTATGTAGAGATGCAGGGATTCCTAATCAGAGGGTAGTTTTTACTTTACATGAGTCTGTTCCTGCTTTTTGAACTAGTGTGTGTCTTTTTTATTATCATAACTTCTTATTTACAAAACATATGCATGGGTAATTTTTCAATATTGAGCCTTGCAAAACTTTCTGTACCAACTTTTCCCCTCCTTCCCCTTACCTCCTCCCCCAAATGGGGGACAAGAAAAATGAGATCTAGAAAGAGAAAAAAACCTGAGAAGGAAAACAAAAATGCAAAAATGCAGGCAAACAATAACAGAAAGAATGGAAATGCTCTGTTATGGTCCACACTCATTTCCCATAGTTCTTTCTCTGGATGTAACTGATTCTCTTTATTACTGAACAATTGGAACTGGTTTGAATTATGTCATTGTTGAAGAGAGCCCTATCTATCAGAGCTGATCATCATGTAATTTCGTTGTTGCTGTGTCTAATGATGCTCTGATTCTGCTTATTTCACTTAGCATCAATTCATGCAAGTCTCTCCAGGTCTCTTTGAATCATTCTATTGCTCTTTTCTTAAGGAAAAATAATAATCTATAACATTCATCTACCATAATTTATTCAGCCATTCTCCAATTGATGGGCATCCATTTAATTTCTAATTTCTAGCCACTACAGAAAGGGCTGCCACAAACATTTTTGCACATGTTGGGCCTTTTCCCGTCTTTAAGATCTCATTGGGGTATAAGTCCAGGAGCAACATTGCTGAATCAAAGGCTATGTTACAGCTTGATAACTTTTTGAGGATAGTTCCAAATTGCTCTTTTGTTCACAACTCCACCAACAATGTATCAGTATCCCAGTTTTCCCACATCCCCTGCAAAATTCGTCATTATCTTTTTCTTGTCATTTTAGCCTAAGTGAGAAGTGTGTAGTGGTATCACAGAGTTATCTTAATTTGCATTTCTCTGGTCAATAATGATTTGGAGCACTTCTTCATATGACTACAAATAGTTTCAATTTCTTCATCTGGAAATTGTCTGTTCATTTATCAATTAGAGAATGGCTTGATTCTTGATAAATTTGAATCAATTCTCCATATATTTTGGAAATGAGGCTTTTTCAGAACTTCTAAATGTAAAAATGTTTTCCCAGTTTATTGTTTCCCTTCTAATCTTCTCTGTATTATTTTTGTTTGTACAAAAGCTTTTCAATTTGATATAATCAAAATTTTCTACTTTGTGATCAATAATGATCTTTAGTTCTTCTTCAGTCACAAATTCCTTTCTCCTCTACAGGTCTGAGAGGTAAACTATGCTATGTTCTTTTAATTTATTTATAGTATCATTCTTTTTGTCTAGCTCATGAACCCATTTTAACCTTCCTTTGGTATATGGTGTTAAGTATGGGTCAATGACTAGTTTCTGCCACACTAGTTTCCAATTTCCCCAGCAATTTTTGTCAAATAGTGAATTCTTATCCCAAAAGTTGTGGTCTTTGAGTTTCTCAAACACTATATTGCTATAGTGATTGACTATTTTGTTCTCATCAACTAGTCTATTTCTTAGCCAATATCAAATGGTTTTGATGACTATTGGTTTATAATATAATTTTAGATCTGATACAGGTAGGTCACCTTCATTTGATTTTTTTTTCATTAGTTCTCTTCACATTCTTGACCTTTTGTTTTTCCAGATGAATTTTGTGTTTATTTCTTATAGGTCAGTAAAATAGTTCCTTGGGAATTGGTATAGCCCTAAATAAATAGATTAGTTTAGGTAGTATTGTCATCTATATATATTTGCTCAACCTATACAAGAACACTTAATATTTTTCCAATTGCTTACATCTGGCTTTATTTGTGTGGCAAGTATTTTGTAGTTTTGCTCATAGTTCCTGAATTTTCCTTGGCAGATATATTCCCAAATATTTTATACCATTGACAGTTATTTTAAATGGAATTTCTCTTTGTATCTCTTGCTGTTGGGTTTTGTTAGTTGATGAATAAAAATGTTTTTGATTTATGTATCCTGCAACTTTGCTAAAGTTGTAGATTATTTCTAATAGCTTTTTAGTAGAATCCCTGAGGTTCTCTAAGTATATCAACATATCATCTGTGAAGAGTGATAATTTGGTTTCCTCCTATTCTAATTCATTTAATCTTTTTTTTCATCTCTTATTGCCAAAGCTAGCATTTCTAATACAGTATGGAATAGTAAAGGTGAAACTGGGCAACCTTGTTTCACTCCTGATCTTACTGGGAATGGTTCCAGTTTATCCCCATTACATATGATGCTTAGATTTTAAACAGATGCTACTGACTATTTTAGGGTAAAGTCCATTTATTCCTATAGTCTCTAGTGTTTTTAATAGGATTGGGTGTTGGATTTTATCAAATGCTTTTTCTGGACCTATTAAGATGATCATGCAGTTCTTGTTAATTCAATTATTGATAGATATCAATTGATATTGATGCTATATCAATAGGAAAGCTAATAGCTTTCCTAATATTAAGCTAGGCCTGCACTCCTGGTATTAATCCTACTTTGTCTTGGTGTATTATCCTGGGGATGATTTTCTGTACTCTTTTTGCTAATATTTTATTTAAGATTTTAGCATCAATATTCATTAGGCAGATTGGTCTATAATTTTCTTTTTCTGTTTCATTTAGGTATCAGTACCATGTCTGTGTCATAAAAGGAATTTGGTAGGACTCATTCATTCCCAAATTTTTCAAATAGTTTATATAGCATTGAAGTTAATGGTTCTTTAAATGGTTGGTAGAATTTTCATCTAAATCCATCTGATCCTGGGGATTTTTCCTAGGGAGTTGTTTGATAGCTTGTTCTATTTCTTTTTTCTAAAATGGGACTATTTAAGCAATTTACTTCCTCCTCTGTTAATATGGGTAACCTATATTTTTGTAGTTATTCATCAATTTCACTTAAGTTATTGAATTTATTGGCATAAAGTTGGGCAAAGTAACTCCTAATTATTGTTCTAATATCCTCTTCATTAGTGGAAAGTTCTCCCTTTTCATTTTTAAGAGTAACAATTTGATTTTCCTTTTTTTCTTTTTTTCTCATAAAATTTACCAAAGTTTTATCTATTTTGTTTTTTTTTTCCATAGAACTAACTTTTACTTTTAAGTTTTACTTCAATATTTTTTTTACTTGCAATTTTATTTATCGCTTTTTGTATTTTTAGAATTTCAAGTTTAGTATTTGATTGGGGGTTTTCAAATTTCCCTTTTTCTAGCTTTTTTAGTTGCAAGCTCAATTCATTGATCATCTCTTTCTTTATTTTATGCAGAGACATAAAATTTACCCTTCTTACCACTTTGGTTGCATCCCACAAATTTTGGTATGTTGTTGCATTATTGACATTCTCTTGGAGGAAATTATTGTGTCTATGATTTGCTGTTTCACCCATTCATTCTTTAGGATTAGAGTATTTAGTTTCCAATTACTTTTTAATATATTTTTCCTGGACTTCTGGCCAAGATGGCAGCGTGGAAACAGACAGCTGGTTGAGCTCCACGTTTTCTCTCAGGACTTACTTCATGACAAGCCTCGGAATTAATGCTTGACCAGAAAAGAAACCCACAAATAATCACCAACAGAAGACATCCTTGAAATTCACCAGAGAAGGTCTGTGTTTGCTCAGGGGAGGATTGAACAGACTGGGTGCAGACCCAAGCCAGGTAGCCAGAGCAAGACAGGTAGCTCATACAGCCCTGACTGAAGAGGGGAGGGGTGTGATCTTTTCCGTTTCTGTGCAAAAAAATTATTTTACTCCAGTGTGGATGTTCCATCTTGGCAGCAAGCCAGGAGCAGTGAAGAAGTTGTAAACACTAGAGGTAAAGAATAAAACCCCAGAAAGCTAGCATTTCTTGGGACCCAGCCACCCCCAACCCACACCCAAAGTGATTCAACACATTTTTAGAGCCTCAGAGTGCAGACACAGCATAGTCGTCGCTTTCCTGTTAGTGTCTCGCTGCTATCTCCCACAGTCTGTAGAGGAACCCAGTAACACCATCCAGCCCCATCCCCGGGCCCCGCAAAACAGACCAATTGTTTCTCTTGTTAATTTGCTTTTGTCGATTCCCACTCTGACAAAATGAACAAAAAGTTTAAAAGGGCTCTAACCATTGACAGCTTCTGTATGGGGAGAGAGAAGACTTCAAATACTGAGGAGAGGAAAAGCAGATTGTCTCCAGAGGAATCCCCTAAGGGGGATATGATCTGCTCCTCAATATAAAATAATCTCATAGAGGAAATCAAAAAAGCTCTCACAAGAGAGCTAGAAGAGAAATGGGAAAAGGAAAGGGAAGCTTGGCAAGAGAGCCTGGAGAAGTTATCCAGAGTGGATAAATAGATCAAATCATTGAGAAATAAGATTAGTGAATTAGAAAAGGTAAACAACTCCAAGGAAAACAGGATTAGTGACCTGGAAAAAGAAAACAGCTCTCTAAAAAATAAAATGGATGAAATGGAAAAAAAATTCAATAGAAGATAAAGACTCAATTGGACAATTACAAAAAGATATAAAAAAAGTGAGTGAAGAAAATACATCATTGAAAATTAGACTGGAACAAGTAGAAATGAATGACTCAAGGAGAAACCAAGAAGTAGTCAAGCAAAACCAGAAAAATGAAACAATTGAAAAGAAGGTAAAGTACCTTATTGGAAAGACAACAGACCTGGAAAACAGATCCAGGAGAGACCATTTGAGAATAATCGGACTCCCTAAAAAACGTGAGGAAAAAAAGAGTCTGGATACTATTTTCCAGGAAATTATCAAAGAGAACTGCCCAGACATTTTGGAAACAGAGGGTAAAATAGACATTGAAAAAATTTATCGATCTCCTACTAAAAGGGACCCTAAAATCAAAACTCCAAGAAATATACTGGCCAAGTTCAAGAACCATCAGATGAAGGAAAAAATACTAAAAGCTGCTAGAAAAAAAGCAATTCAAATATGGAGGAGCCACAATAAGGATAACCCAGGATCTAGCAGCGTCCATATTAAAAGAATGAAAGGCCTGGAATATGATATTCCAAAAGGCTACGGAACTTGGTATGCAGCCAAGAATAACTTACCCAGCAAAAATGAGCATCATTTTCCAGGGAAGAAGATGAACATTTAACAAAATAAATGAATTCCATCTATTCTTGATGAAAAAACCAGACCTACAGAAAATGTTTGATCTTCAAATACAGAAATCAAGAGATTTCTAAAAAGGTAAAAAGAAATCTTGAGAACTATATTTCTGCCATAAAGATATGTAAAGAACAAATGCATAATTTGTCCTAGAAACTAGAGGTGGAAAGGAAATTATATCATAAAAAGGGTAAAGTGGTGGTACTACATCTCATGAAGAGGCAAAGGTAACCTATTATATCTTAGAGAAAGAAAGGAAGGGGATGAGCATAGTGTGTATCCATAGACATATTCGATTTATGGTGAAACTTCTTCCACTTCATTGAAAAGTGAGAGGGAAGGAGTAAGCTAAGGGAAAGGCAATACAGAAATTGTGAGAAAAAGGGATAAAATAGGAAGAGGAACTTTAAGGTGGGGGAAGGATACTAAAAAGGGAGGGCTGTGAAAAGCAAGTAGTGTTCACAAGTTTAATACTGAGTAGGGGGGTAAGAGGGAAGTAAAGGAGAAAAGCATAAGCAGGGGTTAACAAGATCGAAAGCAATATAGAATTAGTCATTCTAACCATAAATGTGAATGGGGTAAACTGCCTCATTAAGAGGAAGCAGTTAGCAGACTGTATTAAAAGTCAGAATCCTACTTTATGTTGTTTACAAGATACACACCTCAAACAGGGTGATACATTCAAAATAAAAGTAAAAGGGTGGAGCAGAATCTACTATAGTTCAGGTAAAGCCAAAAAAGCAGGGGTAGCCATCCTCATCTTAGATCAAGCAAAAACAAAAATTGATCTAATTAAAAGAGAAAAGGAAGGGCATTATATCCTGCTAACTGGTAGCATAGATAATGAAGCAGTATCAATATTAAACATATACACACCAAGTGGTACAGCATCTAAATTCTTAAAAGAGAAATTAAGAGAGCTGCAAGAAGAAATAGATAGCAAAACTATAATAGTGGGAGATCTCAACCTTGCACTCTCAGAATTAGATAAATCAAACCACAAAATAAATAAGAAAGAAATCAAAGACGCAAATAGAATACTAGAAAAGTTTGATATGACAGATGTTTGGCGAAAGCTAAATGGAGACAGAAAGAAGTACACTTTCTTCTCAGCAGTTCATGAAACCTATACAAAAATCTGTCATATACTAGGACATAAAAACCTCAAAATCAAATGCAGTAAGGCAGAAATAGTGAATGCATCCTTTTCAGACCACAATGCAATGAAAATTACATTTAATAAAAAGCCAGGTGAAAATAGAACAAAAAATAATTGGAAACTAAATAATTTTATATTAAAGAATGATTGCATAAAACAGCAAATCATAAACATAATTATAACTTCACCCGAGAAAATGACAATAATGAGACATCATACCAAAATGTGTGGGATACAGCCAAACCAGTAATAAGGGGAAGTTTTATATCTCTACAGGCCTACTTGCATAAAATAGAGAAAGAGAGGGCCAACAAATTGGGCTTACAACTAAAATTGCTAGAAAAGGAACAAATTAAAAACCCCCAGACAAATATGAAAATTAAAATTCTAAAAATAAAAGGTGAGATTAATAAAATTGAAAGTAAAAAAACTATTGAATTAATTAATAAAACTAAGAGTTGGTTCTATGAAAAAACCAACAAAATAGACAAACCTTTAGTAAATCTGATTAAAAAAAGGAAAGAGAAAAAGCAAATTGTTAGTCCTGAAAATGAAAAGGGAGAACTCACCATTAATGAAGAGGAAATTAGAACAATAGTTAGGAGCTACTTTGCTCAACTTTATGCCAATAAATTCAATAACTTAAATGAAATGGAAGAACACCTTCATAAATATAGCTTGCCCAGATTAACAGAGGAAGAAGTAAATAGTCTAAATAGTCCCATTTCAGAAAAAGAAATAGAATAAGCTATTAACCAACTCCCTAAGAAAAAATCCCCAGGACCAGGTAAATTTACATGTGAATTCTACCAAACATTTAAAGAACAACTAACTCCAATGCTATATAAATTATTTTTTAAAATAGGGATTGATGGAGTCCTACCAAATTCCTTTTATGACACAGACATGGTACTGATACCTAAACCAGGTAGATGAAAACTGAGAAAGAAAATTATAGACCAATCTCCCTAATGAATATTGATGCTAAAATCTTAAAGAAAATATTAGCAAAAAGACTACAAAAAATCATCCCAGGATAATACATTATGACCAAGTGGGATTTATACCAGGACTGCAGGGCTGGTTCAATATTAGGAAAACTATTAGTATAATCGAATATATCAACAACCAAATTTAAAAAAAAAAAAATATATATATATATATATATATATATATATATATATATATATATATATATATATATATGATCATCTCAATAGATGCAGAAAAAGCATTTGATAAAATCCAATATCCATTCCTACTAAAAACACATGAGAGTATAAGAATAAATGGACTATTCCTTAAAATAATAAGGAGCATATATTTAAAACCATCAGTAAACATCATATGTAATGGCGATGAACTGGAATCTTTCCCAGTAAGATCAGGAGTGAAACAAGGTTGCCCACTATCACCATTACTATTCAACATTGTATTAGAAACGCTAGTGTCAGCAATAACAGCTGAGAAAGAGATTTAAGGAATTAGAGTAGGTAATGAGGAAATGAAACTATCACTCTTTGCAGATGACATGATGGTATACTTAGAGAACCCCAAAGACTCTGCTAAAAAGCTATTAGAAATATTTCAGAACGTTAGCAAAGTTGCAGGATACAAAATAAATCCACATAAATCCTCAGCATTTTTATACATTACCAACACAATCCAACAGCAAGAGATACAAAGAGAAATTCCATTCAAAATAATGGTCGATAGTATAAAATGTTTGGGAATATGTCAACCAAAGGAAAGTCAGGAATTATATGAGAAAAATTACAAAACACTTGCCACAAAAATAAAGTCAGATTTAAATAATTGGAAAGACATTGAGTGCTATTGGATAGGCAGAGTGAATATAATGAAGATGACAATACTCCCTAAACTAATCTATTTATTTAGTGCTATACCAATCAGACTCCCAAGAAACTATTTTAATGACCTAGAAGAAATAATAACAAAATTCATATGGAAGAACAAAAGGTCAAGAATTTCGAGGGAAATAATGAAAAAAAAAAATCAAATGAAGGTGGTCTATCTGTATCTGATCTAGAACTATATTATAAAGCAGCAGTCACCAAAACCATCTGGTATTGGTTAAGAAATAGATTAGTTGATCAGTGGAATAGGTTAGGTTCACAGGGCAAGATAGTGAATAAAAATAGCAATCTAGTGTTTGACAAACCCAAATATCCCCACTTTTGTGATAGGAATTCGTTATTTGACAAATACTGCTGGGAAAATTGGAAATTAGTGTGGCGGAAACTAGGCATGAACCCACATTTAACACCACATACTAAGATAAGATCAAAATGGGTCCAAGATTGAGGTATAAAGAACAAGATCATAAATAAATTAGAGGAACATAGGATAGTTTACCTCTCAGACTTGTGGAGAAAGAAGGAATTTGTGTCCAAAGGTGAACTAGAAATCATTATTGATCACAAAATAGAAAATTTTGATTACATCAAATTAAAAAGCTTTTGCACAAACACAACTAATGCAAACAAGATTAGAAGGGAAGTAAATTGGGAAAACATTTTTACAGTTAAAGGTTCTGATAAAGGCCTCATCTCCAAAATATACAGAGAATTGGCTCTAATCTATAAGAAATCAAGCCATTCTCCAATTGATAAATGGTCAAAGGGTATGAACAGACAATTTTCAGATGATGAAATTAAAACTATTTCCACTCATATGAAAGAGTGTTCCAAATAACTATTGATCAGAGAAATGCAAATTAAGACAACTCTGAGATACCACTACACACCTGTCAGATTGGCTAAGATGACAGGAACAAATAACGATGAATTTTGGAGGGGCTGTGGGAAAACTGGGACACTGATACATTGTTGGTGCAGTTGTGAAAGAATGCAACCATTCTGGAGAGCAATCTGAAATTATGTTCCAAAAGTTATCAAACTGTGCATACCCTTAGATCCAGCAGTGCTACTACTGGGCTTATATCCCAAAGAAATACTAAAGATGGGAAAGGGACCTGTATGTGACAAAATGTTTGTGGCAGCCCTTTTTGTAGGGGCTAGAAACTGGAAAATGAATGGATGTCCATCAATTGGAGAATGGTTGGGTAAATTATGGTATATGAATTGTTAGGATTACTAAGTGAGAACTCAGGTTGTCTGGACAGTGACAAGGTGAGAATTCAGGTTTTCTGGACAATTACAAGGTGAGAACTCAGGTTGACTTGATAGAGGGGGCAAGCTCATTGGCTGGGGTGGTTCTTCCCAGAAGACCTTGCATTATCCCACGCCCATTCTCTTGGAGGATAAAAGAGACAGCACTGGGCCCAGAGATCAGATCGGCCTGGAGAAGGATAAGAGCTGGAGGAGATTCAGAGCCAGGATTCAAGAAAAAGACTCTGCATTGCATCAGGCTTGACGGGGCTCTCTGCAGGAAGGGAAGTCACTTCTAAGGACAAGAGTTAACAGCAACTGACTGGAGACAACAGTTCACTACAGGAAGAAGAATCTGTCTGAGAGATTTGAGTAGACACAGCAGATCTCTTCCCAGAGAGTGATCCGGCAGCTTCTGGAGACGACAGCACGCTACATTTGGCGTCCACACGTGGGGCAAGGACATTTGCTTATCCTGACAAGAAGAGCTAGACCAGACCTTCGCAATTTGGCACCTGAACAGGGACAGACACGGTCCTGATTCCAGTGGAAAAGCCTCCCATCCAGATCTCAGTCTCTCTGACCCAGAACCGTGACCCAGAGCAACTTGACCAAGGACACTTGCGGCCTTCTCTAAGTCCTTGGAATTCCCCAGTATTTGTGGTGAAAAAGAAATCTGGAAAATGGAGGATGTTAACTGATCTAAGAAGAGTAAATGAACAGATGGAAACTATGGGAACTCTTCAGCCTGGACTTCCATCTCCTACTCAGTTGCCAAGAGAATGGCCTCTATGGGTTATAGACATTAAGGATTGTTTCTATTCTATTCCTCTAGATAAGGAGGATATGAAAAGATTTGCTTTTTCAGTGCCTAGTGTTAATTTGGCCGAGCCTTATAAAAGATATGAATGGACAGTTTTTCCACAGGGAATGAAAAACAGCCCTACTATGTGCCAAATGTATGTTGCAGCTGCTCTTGCTCCAGTAAGAAAAGCCTTTCCAAAAGTAATATTGTTACATTATATGGATGATATTTTGGGATGTGCACCTGAGGAACAAATGTTAGAGGCATGTCTACAAAGGACCATGGAAACATTAAAGTACTACAAACTGCATATAGCTACAGAAAAAATTCAAAGACATGCTCCTTTTCAATATTTAGGATATGAAGTATATCCTAAGACACTCACAGTACAAAAGCTTTCTTTAAGAACAGAGAAGTTGAACACCTTAAATGACTTTCAAAAATTAATAGGAGATATCCAATGGATGCGTCCAGTGTTAGGCTTAACTACCAATCAACTACAACCTCTATATGACATTTTAAGGGGAGACAGTGCTTTAAATTCACCACGCCAGCTTACAAAAGAAGCACAAAAGGCTTTGAGAGAAGTTGAACTGGCTTTATCCAATGTGGTTGAAAGAGTCACTCAAAAACCCTTGGAAATATCAGTTTTTGCTACAAAAGAGGCACCCACAGAAGTCCTTCATCAAGGAGACAGAGTGATTGAGTGGGTGAACCTCCCAGCACAACCAGAACAAAGCCTTACACCTTACCCAGTGCTTGTGGCTAGGATTTTATTAAAGGCTATTAAGAGAGTAACACAATTATCTGGAATAAGTCCTGAAAAAATATACACATTCTATACTAACGCACAAATTAATGTATGCTGTGAGACCATCCCAGAATGGCAAATTTTATTGGCCACCGCTCCAAATTTTGCACATGGATCTCCATTAAAGATTACCCGGCTACTACATAATTGGCGATGGATTTTTGAAGAAAAGGTTTCTAAGGTTCCTCTTAAAGGACCAACAATCTTTACAGATGCCTCCAAAGAAAATATTTGTGCCATATACTCTCATGATTTAACCATAAAGAGAGTAATCAGGACTCCTTTTCAATCCACTCAACAGAATGAATTATTTGCTATCATGCTAGCTGTTACTTATTATCCAGGAGATGTAAATATAATTACTGATTCAGCCTATTCAGTAGGTGTAGTACAAAGAATTGCCACAGCCCAAATAAAATTTGCAGCCTCTAATATTTATCAGCTCTTTAAGGAACTTCAAGAGCAAGTGAGAAAACATCCAGGCAAGATTTATATCTTGCATGTCCACTCACATAGTGGACTTCCAGGTCCCATTTTTGATGGAAATTCAAAGGCAGATAGCCTTCTAACCATGTTAGCCAGTAGTCCTTTATTTCAGGAAGCACAAGAATCTCATTCTAAATATCATCAGGCTGCTCGAGCTTTACGTTTACAATTTGGAATCACAAGAGAGGAAGCTAGGAGCATAGTAAAAAGCTGTACAGCTTGTCTTCCTTTCCATGCTCCTACACTCCCTCCAGGGAAGAATCCTCGTGGTTTGAGACCCAATGAAATCTGGCAAATGGATGTGACCCATTATAAATCTTTTGGTCGTCTATCTTTTATCCATGTAGTGGTAGACACCTTTTCAGGATTCACATTTGCAATGCCAGCAGCAAAAGAGACAGCCTGAGTGGTCACTGAATTCCTTATACAAGCTTTTGCAATTATAGGTGTGCCACAAGCAATAAAAACAGACAATGGACCTGCATATACGTCCAAACATTTTACACACTTTTGTGCACAGTATAAGATTTTACATACCCTTTAATCCTCAAGGGCAGGCAATAGTAGAGAGAAGAAACAGAGATATTAAGACACTCCTCCAAAAACAAAAGAAAGGGGGAGCCACGGGTAACCCTAGGGAACTTCTAAATTTAGTTCTCTATACCATTAATTTTCTAATTTTTGACAAAGATGCACTGGCTCCGGCAGACAGGTTTTATAACCCACCAGAAAAGCAGTGTCCAGTGCGAGCATCTCCACTGTCCTTAGATAATTGCCAGGTGATGTGGAGAGATCCAGAAAGTAGTGAATGGAAGGGACCAGATAGGTTAACTGCCTGGGGGAGAGGGTTTGCTTGTATTTCTTCAGCAGGAGAAGGAATCAGATGGGTGCCAACGAGTCATATTCGCCTTATCCATCAGAGAGAGACAGAAAAAGAGAAAGACCTCAAAATAAAGGAGAAGATCTAAGAAACATCTGACACTGAAAGAGCATGGATAATAAGAAGACTGTTAAAGAACTTTAAAACCAGCAGGAATCATTGGACTTCCTCACACAAGATGAGACTAATGGACAATGGACTTATGGACATTTATAAATTTTCAATTTATGATTATGTTATATACTTCTAGCATGTGTTATGTTACTATGTTACTATGTGCTTATGTAATTTATGTAATTATCTGTAATACTTCCCATATTGATGGATTTATGTTTCAAGGTCATTTATGTAATTATCTGTAATACTTCCCATATTGATGGATTTATGTTTCAAGGTCATGACTGTCCTATGTTCTAAATCAAAAGAAAGGGGGAGATGTTAGGATTACTAAGTGAGAACTCAGGTTGTCTGGACAGTGACAAGGTGAGAATTCAGGTTTTCTGGACAATTACAAGGTGAGAACTCAGGTTGACTTGATAGAGGGGGCAAGCTCATTGGCTGGGGTGGTTCTTCCCAGAAGCCCTTGCATTATCCCACGCCCATTCTCTGGGAGGATAAAAGAGACAGCACTGGGCCCAGAGATCAGATCGGCCTGGAGAAGGATAAGAGCTGGAGGAGATTCAGAGCCAGGATTCAAGAAAAAGACTCTGCATTGCATCAGGCTTGACGGGGCTCTCTGCAGGAAGGGAAGTCACTTCTAAGGACAAGAGTTAACAGCAACTGACTGGAGACAATGGTTCACTACAGGAAGAAGAATCTGTCTGAGAGATTTGAGTAGACACAGCAGATCTCTTCCCAGAGAGTGATCCGGCAGCTTCTGGAGACGACAGCACGCTACAATGAATGTTATGGAATATTATTGCTCTGTAAGAAATGACCAGCAGGAGGAATACAGAGAGGCTTGGAGAGACTTACATCAACTGATGCTGAGTGAAACAAGCAGAACTAGGAGATCGTTATACACTTCAACAATGACACTGTATGAGGATGTATTCTGATGGAAGTGGATATCTTTAACATAGAGAAGAGCTAATTCAATTCCAATTGATCAATGATGGACAGAATCAGCTACACCCAGAAAAGGAACACTGGGAAATGACTGTAAACTGTTAGATGTTTTTTGTTTGTTTGTTTTTGTCCCCAGGATATTTTTACCTTCTGAATCCAATTCTTCCTTTGCAACAACAACAATAACAAAAAATCGGTTCTGCACATATGTATTGTACCTAGCATATACAATAACATATTTAATATGTATGGGAATTCCTGCAATATAGGGGAAGTGGTGGAGGGAAGTAGGGGAAAATTCATACAGAAGGGAATACAAGGGATAATGTTGAAAAAAATGTTATAATTATAAAATTAATTTTAAAAATCTATTTTTCCCTGGCTTTTTATTAAATGTAGTATTTATTGCATCATGATCTGAAAAGAATGCATTTACTATTTCTGACTTCTTGTATTTGATTTTGAGGTCCTTATGTCCTAACATATGGTCAATTTTTGTATAGGTTCCATGAATTGCTGAGAATTGCTTTTGTCTCTATTCAGTTTTCTCGAAAGATCTATCATACCTATACCTAACTTTTGTTATATTTTATTTAATTCTTTTACTTCTTTCTTATTTATTTTGTCGTTTAATTTATCTAATTCTTAGAGTGCAAGATTGAGATATCCCACTATTAAAGTTTTGTTGTCTATTTCTTCTTGTAGCTCTCTTAAATTCCCCTTTAGGAATTTAGATGCTATACCACTTCATACATATATTTTTAGTACTGATATTGCTTCATTATTTATGCTGCCCTTTAGCAAGATATAGTGCTCTTTCTTACCTCTTTTAATTAGTTCGATTTTGCTTTTACTTGATCTGATATCGGGATGGTTACCCCTGCTTTTTTTTACTTCACCTGAAGTGTAATAGATTCTGCTCCAGCCCTTTATCTTTACTCTGTATGTATCACCCTGCTTTAAATATGTTTCCTGTAAATAGCATATTGTACAATTCTGGCTTTTATTCCAGTCTGTTATCTACCTCCGCATTATGGGAGAGTTAACCCCATTCATATTTACAATTAGAACTACTAATTCTGTATTTCCTGCCATCTTAATATCTCCAGATTATACTTTGCTCTTTCCTTTCTCCCTTACCCCCCTCCCCAGTATATAACATACAGCTACTTCTTGCCTCCAGCAGCCCTCCCCTTTCAGAATACCTCCTTCTTAGAGTCCCTCCTCCTTTCTTATATCTTTTCCTTACTATTTCTGTATTCCCTTCTATTTAGTCTACTCCTTCCCTTTTTGCTTTACCCCTCCCACTTTTTGATGAGGTAAGAGAAGTTTCTCTGCAAACCAAATATGTCTAATATTTTCTCTTTGATGAGAGTAAGAATCACACAATGTTCATCCCCTTCCCTTCTTTCTCTCAGATATAATAGGTTTCCTTTGCCTCTATGTGAAATGTAATTTCCCTCTTTTTACCTCCACTTTTCTTTTTTTCTGGTAAAATCCCTTTCCACCTCTAGCTTTTTTATATTATAACATGTCCTCTCTATTAATGCCCATAACATAAATACAGTTCTCAAGAGTTCCATTTAACTTTTTATGCTTCTCTTGAGTGCTCTGGTTTTTTCATCAGAAATTAATAGAATTCACCTATTTCATTAAATGTTCATTATCTTCCCTGGAAGAAAATGCTCAGTTTAGTTGGGTAGTTTATTTTTGGCTGCATTTCAAGTTCCTTTGCCTTTCAGAATATTAGATTTCAGATTCTTTGATCCCTTAATGTGGATGGTGTTAGATCCTGAGTAATTGTTTTTTTGGCTCCTCAGTATTTGAATTTTTTTTTCCTTGCTGCTTGTAGTATTTTTGCCTTGTTCTGATAGTTCTGGAATTTATCCACAATATTCCTTGGAGTTTTAATTTTGCGGTTGCTTTCAGGAGGTGTTTGATGAATTCTTTTAATGGCTTGTTCACCTTCTGATTCTGACACCTGGGCAGTTCTCTTTAATGATTTCCCGAAAAATAGTTGTCTAGACTCCTTTTTTCCTCATGATTTTCAGGGAGTCCAATAATTAGATTATCTCTCACAGATCTATTTTTTCAGGTCTGTTGTTTTCCCAATTAGGTATTTAACATTTATTTTTCAATGTTTTCATTTTTTTGTTTTTACTTGACTGATGTCTCACTGAGTCATTCATTTCCATTTGTTCACTTCAGATTTTTAATGAATTATTTTCTTCATTTACTTCTTTTTGTATCTGTCCAATTGAGTTTTTAAGTGAATTGTTTTTTTTTTTCTATGGATTTTTTTCCATTTCAAAAATTTTTGAGGAGTTATTTACTTTTTCCAATTCACAAATTCTGTTTTCCTTTTCCATTTCATATTTCAGGGAATTGTTTTGTTTTTCCACTTTGTCAAATCTTTCTTTTAATGAGTTATATGTCTTTTCCAAATTCTCTTTCCAAACCCTTTCCTTACCCCATTTTTCTTTTTTTTTTCCCATTTTATTTTATTTTTTTTTAATTTTTATTTATTTATTTATTTTTTTAACATATATATATATATATATATATATATGTATATATATATATATATATATATTTATTTATTTATTCATTTTTCCAAATGATCCCCTCCCTCCCTCCACTCCCTCCCCCCTATGGCAGGTAATCCCATACATTTTACATGTGTTACAATATAACCTAGATACAATATATGTGTGTAAATACCATTTTCTTCTTGCACATTAATTATTAGCTTCCGAAGGTATAAGTAACCTGGGTAGATAGACAGTAGTGCTAACAATTTACATTCGCTTCCCAGTGTTCCTTCTCTGGGTATAGTTATTTCTGTCCATCATTGATCAACTGGAAGTGAGTTGGATCTTCTTTATGTTGAAGATTTCCACTTCCATCAGAATACATCCTCATACAGTATTGTTGTTGAAGTGTATAGTGATCTTCCGGTTCTGCTCATTTCACTCAGCAACAGTTGATTTAAGTCTCTCCAAGCCTCTCTGTATTCCTCCTGCTGGTCATTTCTTACAGAGCAATAATATTCCATAACCTTCATATACTACAATTTACCCAACCACTCTCCAATTGATGGACATCCATTCAACTTCCAATTTCTAGCTACAACAAAAAGAGCTGCCAAAAACATTTTGGCACATACAGGTCCCTTTCCACTCTTTAGTATTTCTTTGGGATATAATCCCAATAACAGCAATGCTGGGTCAAAGGGTATGCACAGTTTGACAACTTTTTGGGCATAGTTCCAAATTGCTCTCCAGAATGGCTGGATTCTTTCACAACTCCACCAACAATGTATCAGTGTCCCAGTTTTCCCACATCCCCTCCAACATTCATCATTATTTGTTCCTGTCATCTTAGCCAATCTGACAGGTGTGTAGTGGTATCTCAGAGTTGTCTTAATTTGCATTTCTCTGATCAGTAGTGATTTGGAACACTCTTTCATGTGAGTGGATATAGTTTCAATTTCATCATCTGAGAATTGTCTGTTCATATCCCTTGACCATTTATCAATTGGAGAATGGTTCGGTTTCCTATAAATCAGGGTCAGTTCTCTATATATTTTGGAAATGAGACCTTTGTCAGAACCTTTACTTTTAAAAATATTTTCCCAATTTGTTACTTCCCTTCTAATCTTGTTTGCATTAGTATTGTTTGTACAGAAACTTTTTAGTTTGATGTAATCAAAATTTTCTATTTTGTGATCAATAATTATCTCTAATTCTCCTCTGGTAATAAATTCCTTCCTCCTCCACAGGTCTGATAGGTAGACTATTCTCTGTTCCTCTAATGTATTTATGATCTCATTCTTTATGCCTAAATCATGGACCCATTTTGATCTTATCTTGGTATATGGTGTTAAGTGTGGATCCATATCTAATTTCTGCCATACTAATTTCCAGTTTTCCCAACAGTTTCTTCCGAATAATGAATTTTTATCCCTAATGTTGGTATCTTTGGGTTTGTCAAATATTAGATCGCTATAGATGTACCCTTTTTTGTCCTTTGTATCTAATCTGTTCCACTGATCTACCGTTCTATTTCTTAGCCAGTACCAAATGGTTTTGGTGACTGCTGCTATATAATATAGCTTTAGATCAGGTACACTTAGACCACCTTCCTCTGACTTTTTTTTCATTAGTTCCCTTGCAATTCTTGACCTTTTATTCTTCCATATGAATTTTGTTGTTATTTTTTCTAGGTCATTAAAATAGTTTCTTGGGAGTCTGATTGGTATAGCACTAAATAAATAGATTAGTTTGGGGAGTATTGTCATCTTTATTATATTTGCTCGACCTATCCAAGAGCACTGAATGTCTTTCCAATTATTTAAATCTCACTTTATTTTTGTGGCAAGTGTTTTGTAATTTTTCTCATATAATTCCTGACTATTCTTTGGTAGATGGATTCCCAAATACTTTATACTCTCAACATTTGTTTGGAATGGAATTTCTCTTTGTATCTCTTGCTGTTGCATTTTGTTGGTGATATATAAGAATGCTGACGATTTATGTGGATTTATTTTGTATCCTGCCACTTTGCTAAAATTCTGAATTATTTCTAATAGCTTTTTAGCAGAGTCTTTGGGGTTCTCTAAGTATACCATCATGTCATCTGCAGAGTGATAGTTTGATTTCCTCATTTCCTACCCTAATTCCTTGAATCTCTTTCTCGGCTCTTATTGCCGAGGCTAGCGTTTCTAGTACTATATTGAATAGTAATGGTGATAGTGGGCAACCTTGTTTCACTCCTGATCTTACTGGGAAAGGTTGCAGTTTATTTCTATTGCATATTTTGCTTACTGACGGTCTTAAATATATGCTCCTGATTATTCTAAGGAATAATCCATTTATTCCTATACTCTCAAGAGTTTTTAGTAGGAATGGATGTTGGATTTTGTCAAATGCTTTTTCTGCATCTATTGAGATGATCATATGGTTTTTATTAATTTGATTATTAATATGGTCAATTATACTAATAGTTTTCCTAATATTAAACCAGCCCTGCATTCCTGGTATGAATCCTACTTGATCATAGTGTATTATCCTGGGGATGATTTTCTGAAGTCTTTTTGCTAATATCTTATTTAAGATTTTAGCATCAATATTCATTAAGGAAATTGGTCTACAATTTTCTTTCTCAGTTTTCGATCGACCTGGTTTAGGTATCAGTACCATGTCTGTGTCATAAAAGGAGTTTGGTAGGACTCCTTCATTCCCTATTTTTTCAAATAGTTTATATAGCATTGGGGCTAATTGTTCTTTAAATGTTTGATAGAATTCAACTGTAAATCCATCTGGTCCAGGGGATTTTTTCCTGGGGAGTTGATTAATAGCTTGTTCTATTTCTTTTTCTGAAATGGGACTATTTAAGCAATTTATTTCCTCCTCTTAATCTAGGAAGCCTATATTTTTGGAGGAAGTCATCCATTTCACTTAAGTTATCAAATTTATTGGCATAAAGTTGGGCAAAGTAACTCCTTATTATTTCTCTAATTTCCTCTTCATTGGTGGAAAGATCCCCCTTTTCATTTGTAAGACTAACAATTTGATTTTCCTGTTTCTTTTTTCTGATCAGATTTACCAAAGGTTTATCTATTTTATTGGCTTTTTCGTAAAACCAACTCTTGGTTTTATTTATTAATTCAATAGTTTTTTTACTTTCAATATTATTGATTTCTCCTTTTAATTTTTGTATTTTAAATTTAATTTTTGGTTGGGGGTTTTTAATTTGGTCTTTTTCTAGCCTTTTAAGTTGCAAGCCCAATTTGTTAATCTTCTCTTTCTCTATTTTCTTCAAATAAGCCTCTAAAGATATAAAATTTCCCCTTATTACTGCTTTAGCTGCATCCCATAGATTTTGGTATGATGTCTCATCATTGTCATTATCTTGGGTGAAATTATTAATTGTTTCTATAATTTGCTCTTTCACCCAGTCATTCTTTAAGATGAGATTATTCAATTTCCAATTACTTTTTGGTCTATTTATCCCTAACTTTTTACTGAATGTAGCTTTTATTGCATTGTGGTCTGAGAAGAAGGCATTTATTATTTCTGCCTTCCTACATTTAATTTTGAGATCTTTATGTCCTAATATATGGTCAATTTTTGTATAGGATCCATGAACTGCTGAGAAGAAAGTATATTCCTTTCTATTGCCATTCAGTTTTCTCCAAAGGTCTATCATACCTAGTTTTTCTAATGTTCTATTTACTTTTTTAATTTCTTTCTTGTTTGTTTTGTAGTTTGATTTGTCTAAATCTGAGAGTGCAAGGTTGAGATCTCCCACTATTATAGTTTTGCTGTCTATTTCTTCTTGCAACTCTCTTAACTTTTCCTTTAGAAAGTTAGATGCTACACCACTTGGTGCATATATGTTTAGTATCGATATGGCTTCATTATTTATGCTACCTTTCAGCAGGATATAGTTTCCTTCCTTATCTCTTTTAATTAGATCAACTTCTGCTTTTGCTTGATCTGAGATAAGGATAGCTACCCCTGCTTTTTTGGCTGTACCTGAAGCATAATAGATTCTGCTCCAACCTTTTACCTTTACTCTATATGTATCTCCCTGCTTTAAGTGTGTTTCCTGTAAACAACATATTGTAGGGTTCTGATTTTTGATCCAGTCTTCTATCAGTCTCCGTTTGATGGGAGCGTTCATCCCATTCACATTTAGAGTTAAAATGACTAATTCTGTATTTCCTGCCATCATATTATCCCCAGATTATGCTTTTTCCCTTGACCCCCCTGAACCCCTTCCCCAATATTCAATTTATAGACCCCCCTTGTGATGCGCAGCCCTCCCTTTTTTTTTTTAGTATCCCTCCCCCCTCCCTCCATGTCCCTTCCCTTATTCTCCTTTTCCTTTTCCCTTTTCCTCTCCCCCCTTTTAATGAGGTGAGAGAGAATTCTCTGAAAAATATGACAATTGTTTCCTCTTTGAGCCTCTTCTGATGAGAGTAAGATTTACACAATGTTTCTTCCCCTCTCTAAATTCCCTCAGATATGGTGTATTTTCTATGCCTCTTCCTGGGATGTAGTTTCCCTCTTTTTATCACTCCCTCCCCTTTTTCTGATACTACCCCCTTCCCTTTACTACACCCCCTCCTTTTTTTTTTCTTTTATATCAGTAAAATCAAATTATCCATGCGTACTTTCTATATACCCACAACAGAGATATAGTTCTCAAGGCTTCTGTGTACCCTTTTCTGTTTCTCTTCAATATTGTGGATGTAGATCAAATTTTTTGTTTAAGTCTGGTTTTTTTTCTTAGAAACATATGGAATTCCTCTGTTTCATTGAATGACCATCTTCTTCCATGGAAAAAGATGCTAAACTTAGCTGGGTAGCTTATTCTTGGTGGCAATCCTTGATCTTTTGCCTTTCGGAATATCAGGTTCCAGGCCCTTCTATCTTTTAATGTGGAGGCAGCCAGATCTTGGGTGACCCTTATTGTGGCACCTTGGTATTTAAATTGTTTTTTTCTAGCTGCTTGCAGGATTTTCTCCTTTGTGTGGTAATTCTGCAGCTTAGCCACAATATTCCGTGGTATTCTTTTTTTAGGGTCTATTTCATAAGGAGTTCGATGAATTCTTTCAACATCTACTTTCCCCTCTGTTTCTATTATCTCTGGACAGTTCTCTTTGATAATTTCCTGTAAAATAGAATCTAGGCTCTTTTTTTGGTCATAGTTTTCGGGAAGTCCAATGATCTGCAGATTATCTCTCCTAGATCTATTTTCCAGGTCTATAGATTTTCCCAGTAAGTATTTCATGTTGTTCTCCAGCTTCTCTTTTTTTTTTTTTTTTTTTTTGTTTTGTTTGACTGATTCTTGGGTTCTCAATGAATCATTCATTTCTATTTGTTCCATCCTGACTTTTAAGGAGTTATTTTCTTCATTCACAGTTTTTAGTTCTTTTTGTAAATGCCCAATTTCATTTTTAAATGAGTTATTTTGCTCTACTGAATTTTTTTCCATTTCCCTAATTTTTTTTTTTGAGAATTATTTTCTTTTTCCAATTCAGAAATCCTATTTTCTTGGGACTTTTTTTATCTTCTCCAATTTAGAAATCCTACTTTCCTGTGATTTTTTTACCTTTTCTAATTCACTAATTTTGTTTCCCTGCATCTCCTGTGAATTCTTTATTTTTTCCAACTCCAATTTCATAGCTTCTCTTTCCTTTCCCCATTTTTCTTCAAACTCTCTTAGCTTTTTAATAGTCTCTTCAAGGAGAGAGTTATGTGATGGGGGGCAGGAATCGTTCCCCTTTAGGTTGTTATCTGCTGACTCTCTGCTGTTAACTTCCTCGGGGTTGGATACCTGCTCTTTCTCTGTGTAGGAGGAATCTATGGTTTTTTTGTGCTTCTTGCTCATACTTAAAAAATCTTTTGGGGTCTGTCCCTGGGGTAGGAAATTATTTATTTATTTCTTTACCAGCTTCCTCCCAGACTGGATGGATGCAGTGGCCCCTGAGCCTGAGCTAAGATAGAGCTCTGGGAGAGAGTTCCCCACCCCCTCCCTGGAAGTGCCTCAGAGGTGATCAGCACTGCTGTGCTTTGAGGGCGCTGTGTTTTAGCGGCCTCCCTGAGGTTGAGACTGAACAGTAAAGGCGACTCAAAGCCTCGCCTATGCGTCCCGGTGGGGCGTGGATGTCTGCAGCAGGTGAAGTGAAAAGCCCCTGTGCTCAAACTGGGAAGTGTCTGCCAGAAACCACGGTCCCTAGTTCAAAGGTTCTGCTTCTCTGGGACTTCCGTTCCACAGCCTCGAGCCAGCCGAGCCAGGCACTATGAGTTACCACCCCGCCCACTTTTCAATCTCTTAACTACTCTGAAGCAAAAGCCTGGATTGCCTATGTCGGCCACACCCCCAGTGCCGAGATCTGCTGAGTCACCCCTGGGATCTGGGAAGATCCAATCTAGTTTTAAATTTTAAAGTGTCTTGATTTCTCTTCTGAACTGCTGTTTTATAAGCAGAGAAGAGCTAACAGCCTGTACAAGATTCTTTTATCTCGGTGGATTCTCTGATCCCAGAGCCCTCCCCACCAGGACCGGCGCAGTGTGCCACTACCCCACCGTCTGTGCTGGCCTCTCTTCTTCCTCCCCTGGGAGCTGACCTTTCCTGCTGAAACTCCAGATTCTCTTCAGCTGGTAAGTCGTGCTTCCAGTCCTTGCGGATTCTATCAGTCCAACGCTATTTCTGAGGCTGATTAAATCTAGTTGGTTGTGAGGGAAGAAAGGATCTTACACAGTGGTGTGTATCTTCTCCGCCATCTTGGCTCCGCCCCCCACCCCATTTTTCTTCTAGCTCTCTTTTAAGATACTTTTTAATTTCTTCTAGGAGAGCCTTGTGTGATAGGGACACAAAGGTTATATCATCCTTTGGGGCTTCCTCTGGAGCCAATCTGCTTTTAGTCTTATCAGGGTTTGAAATATGTTCTCTTTCATTATAGAAGCTGTCTATAGTTAGAGTTAGCTTTGCCTTTTTACTCATTAAAAAAAGTTTGGATCTGCTTTTAGGGCCTAGAGGTTCCATGCTTTCTCTATAGAACTGCATGGAATAGTGGCTGCATTGGGATTTGGGCTGGGTCACAGCTAGACCTGGGTGTGGCCAGGTCCCCTAAGACTTGGGTGCTTTGCAGAATACTCTTTACCTTTTGCGTTTGTGTTGAATGTTTTATAACTTCTCTGCTGATCTACTGGTGTGCATCCAAAGCAGAGTAGCCAACATTGTGGTAGAGTCCTCCCTGTAGATTCTCCATCCCTCAGAGGCCACACCCCACCCCCAGTCTGCTCAGTGTGTGCTGGCTTCCATGCTTTGCTTCCCTGACTGTGCCTGGCCTCCTCCTGTGTTCATGTCCAATCAAAACAGATCTTTTCTGGCAATCTTTGAAATTATCTTCTGCTGGTAAATTGCTGCACTCCCAATATTCGTGGATTCTACCAGTCAAGTACTATTTCAGAGGATGAATTTCATAATTAATCTGAGGGTAGTAGGAGAGCTCAAAAAGAAGTATGTGTCCTCTCTGCCATCTTGGTTCCACCCACTTCAGAACTTTTCTTAAAAGATCTATAGACTTCAGTTTTCTGTAATATATTTGATTAAACATGCCTAGGGTCAGCAACCACGTTACATTTGACATAGTTTTGTATATATAGCTTCATAAGCGGAGTGGGGGGAGGGAACCCAAATATTTTTTTGCCAAATAATTCGAATGATGTAAAGATAGAAAAGATTATTGTTGGATTATTGTAGAAGAATGGTGTCTGAAATGTGAAATTTTCCAAAGATGTAAAAAGAAAAAAGTAAAAAGAAAACTCCCTTTATGCCAGAAGAACTAAATAATTGCTTTTAAGTGGGCAAATAAGAGTTAATAGCAATTTATTTACATATTTAGGCCAATGGTCAGAATTTATGAAGGAATTCTTTTTCCAACAAGGGAAATGATGCCTTTGGTAAGTTATTTGCATGTTGACTTGAAGCAATAGGCTATATATGAACAAGGAGCATTCATAAAATGGATGATTCTACATGTCTTTGTAAAGTTCTTTTATCTTCTTAAAATGGAAATGATGAGCTTTGGAAAAAAAAAATAAGATTTCTCATTTTCTTACTCCCCACCTAACTTCTTACCCAAGTTTAACTTAATGCTCAACTCCTATCAACATTTCATCATGGCAAGGTGCTAATTAGAACAACTTAAATGGTATCTTGACTCCAATTTCACTTTAAAATCAACAAATGTGTTCAAGCTGCAATGATTAAATTCTACATTTAAAAATGTACTTTCAAGCTGACTGGAGCAGTCAGCCTCTCCCATGCCACAATTTCAGCCCATTTTGGTTTGATTTATGAAAATTCTGAAAAGGTTATGTTAAAAGTCAGCCAATTTCTTCCTTCTGAAGTGCATCCCATAGAACTCTTTGCTTCATGGAATCCTCCTTCACAATCCTGAGAGAATTTCTGCTAGGATAAAGATCTGCAGTAGCTGGATTGAATCTTTTTGTTTTTTAGTTTGAATGACAGGGAATAACCTTTTACTTGGAAATAAACTACTTTTAATTTTTTTTCTTAAAAGGAAAAGGTCTGTTTTCTCTTGGTCTATCTTTAATAAGTAGTTTCTATTTTCTAAAAAATCTGTCTTTTTTTTTTTTTTTTTTTACCCACAGAATTATAGTAAAACATATGGTGCATTAGGAAATCACTAAATGACAATAGGGGAATCACATGCAAAATCATCCTTAGAATAATCTGATTCTATAAAATATTTTTGCTCCAATTAGTTTATAAATAATTTCTCAGTGTAGAGTGGGGTTCATATTAGGCACACTACACATTCCCATGTTTTTAAGCCTGTATAATCTCTTTAAATTGAAAATAGATCTTTATGCCAGGTTTTTCAAGTGTAATGAAGACATAAGACACCATATGGTATAGATCATGCAGCAATTAAGGGAGAAGAAATAGAAATGAGGAAGAATGAAAATTGTTACTCTGATAGCTATCTGTAAAGATGGGATGAAATATAAATCATTCAATAAGTATTTCTAAATTATCTTGCAATGTGCCATGCAGAGAAAGGAAAAGAAGGAAGAACAAAACAAAACAAAACAAAACCCTGCCCTGTTATATATAAGAAACTATGATATACAGATGCATAATGGTTTAATTCATTACTACTCACATTTCAATAGGAGGATTTTTGAAGGGACAATACCTTAATTCTAAGGAACTCTTCCTTAGTGGTGGATTTTCAAGCTAAAACAGTCATAAATTTTAAATTGGAAAGAGCCTTACATAATTCACCTATCTCATTTTATAGCTGAGAACTTTGAGGGCCTGTGTGGATAAGTGATCTGTCCAAGTCACATGAGAAGAATCCAAATGTCTATTTTTGTGTACTTCAAATTTCTCCTAGATGATATTATATTCTCTTTTCATTGCATCAGAATATGATCATAGCCATTTGATTGATTTTTCCCTTTAAAATGAAGAAAATCTTCATTTTTAAAAAAAGGTAAATAGTAAAATAAAAAAAAAAACAAAAACAAAAACAAAAACAAAAACAAAAACAAAAACAAAAAAATAGGAGAGAAAAGAACCTTAGCATTTTTACTTATGAAGATATACTAAAAGAAACACTATTTAGACTAAAGAAGAGGCAATTCAAAGGGAGCATGATATTTTTTCAAGTATTTAAAGCCTTGTTATGTACAAAAAAAGAATTGTCATATTCTGTTTTTCTTGAGAGGAAATTTTTAGGAAAAATGGATAGAAATAGACAAATATATTCTTCATAGAGATTACTTACAAATCTGATATTCTCTTTTACCTCCCCAAAATATGATCACCATGTACTAAATTTCAATTTATTCATTGTACATTAAATAATATGATATTCTAAAAGATCAGCATTTTTCAGATTTTATAGTCACTTCAATTGAAATCAAGAAATGACTTCCTCAAAATCATGTGACAAGTTAATGTCATTCCTGGAATTAGAATCTAGTACTAGAAGTAGACTTCCTAACTTTTAGTTAGTATCCTTGCTAGTTTAATAATATTTTTTTCTGTTTTTTTTTAAATTGTTTTGACATTTATTTATTTACTTAGGGTTATATATGTATTAACTTTTTAAATACATATTTCCAAATCAGAACAAAAGGGAAAAAAACAGAGGAGAGAAAAAAATAGAAAAAAGAAGTGAACATAGCAAGTATTGGTTTATATTCAGTTTCCATAGTTCTCTTTCTGGATGCAGGTGGAATTTTCTATCCAAAGTTTATTGGGATTACCTTTGATCACTGAATCACTGAGAAGAACCAAATCTTTCATAGTTGATCATCATACAATCATGCTGTTACTATATACAACGTATTTCTGGTTCTCCTTGTTTCACTCAGCATCAGTTCATGTAAATCTTTCCAGGCCTTTCTAAAATCAGCTTGTTCTTTAATTTTTATAGAAAAATAATATTCGATTATCTTCATATATCACAACTTATTCAGCTATTTCCTAATTAATGGGCATCTACCCATTTTCCAATTCTTTTCTATCACAAAAAAAGCTGCTATAAATATTTGTGCACATGTGGATTCTTTTTTTTTTTTTTTTTCTCCTATATGATTTCCTGCTGGGTACAAAGGTGTGCACAGTTTTATAGCCCTTTGGACATAATTCTAAATTGCTCTCCAGAATGGTTAGATCAGTATGCAATTTCACTAACAATGCATTGGTGTCTCAGTTTTCCCATATCCACATACTACATCCTTCAATATTTATCATTATCTTTCCCTATCATCTTAGCCAAATTGATAGATGTGAGATTGTACCTCAAAGTTGTTTTAATTTGCATTTCTCTAATCAATAGTGATTTAGAGCATTATTTCATATGATTATAGATGGCTTTAATTTCATCATTTGAAAATTGTCTGTTCATATCCTTTGACCACATCAATTGGGGAATGGCTTGTATTCTTATAAATTTGAAAAAAAAATTATTTGTATATTTTAGAAATGAGATCTTTATCAGAAACATTGGCTATAAATATTGTTTTTAATCTTTGTTTTTTTAATCTTTTAATCTTTTCCCCATTTAATCTTGTTTCTGTTGGCTTTTGTTTGTGCAAAACCTTTTTAATTAAAAAAAAATCAAAGTTTGTCCATTTTGCATTTTATAATGTTCTTTAGTTCTATTTTGGCCATAAGTTTTCCCTTCTTCAAAGATCTGACAAGTAAATTTTCTTTTACTCTTGTAATTTACTTATGGTATCACATTTCATGTTCAAATCTTGTATTTATTTTAACTTTATTTTGATATGGGGTGTGAGATATAGATTTATGCTGCATTTTTGACATATTATTTTCCAGTTTTCCCAGTAATTTTTGTAAAATTGTGAATTATTATCCCAGAAACTGGACTTTTGGGCTTATCAAGTACTATATTCCTATAAGCATTGAACATTGTGTTGTTTTTCTAACCTATTCCACTGGTCCATCACTCTTATTTCTCAATTAGTAGCAAATGCTTTTGATGACTGCTGCTTTATAATATGGTTTGAGGTCTCTTACTGCTAGATCACCATCCTTTGTGCTTTTCCATTAATTTCTTTGATATTCTTGAACTTTTGTTCTTGTAGATTTTGTTATTATTTTTCTAGCTCTATAAATCTTTCAGTTTGTTGATATGCACTGAATAAGTAGACCAATTTAGCTAGAATTATCATTTTAATTTTATTATCTTAGTCTACACATGAGTAATTGATATTTTTCCAATTGTTTAGATCTGATTTTATTTTTGTGAGAAGTGTTTTGTAATTGTGTTCTTATAGTTCTTGGGTTTGCCCAAATATTTTACTTTTTCTTTGTATTTTAAATGTCTCTTTCTATCTCTTGTTTCTGGGCTTTGTCAATAATATATAGAAATGTTGATTATTTGTGTGGACTTATTTTATATTCTGCAACTTTACTTAAGCTGTTAATTATTTCAAGTTTGTTTTTGAATGATTTTCTAGGATTCTCTGATTGTATCATCATATCGTCTGCAAAGAGTGATAATTTTATCTCATTTCCTATAATTCTTTTAATTTATTTTTCTTTTGTTATTGCTAAAGCTAACATTTTAAGTGTAACATGGCATAAAAGTGCGCACACTTCTGTTTTTATTGGGAATATGTCCAGCTTATCTCCATTATAGTTAATGCTTACTGTTGGTTTTAGATAATGCTTATTATTTTAAGGAAAACTTCTTTTGTCCCTATACTCTCAAGTATTTTTAATGCAAATGGGTGATATATTTTGTCAAAAGCTTTTTTTGAATCTATTGAGATTATTCTAAGATTTCTGTTCTTTATTTTTTAATTGATATAGTTGATTATGTCAATATTTTTCCAGATACTAAACCAGTCTTGCATTCCTGGTATAAATCCCACTTGATTATAGTATATTATCTTGCTAATAAGTTGCTGTATGCTTTTTGCTACTCTTTTATTTAAAAATTTTCCATCAATATTCAGTAGGGAGAGTGGTCTGTAATTTTTTTCTTTATTTTCACTCTTCCTTATTTAGGTATCAGTACCATATTTGTGTCACAAAAGGAATTTGGTAAGATTCCTTTGCCTATTTTCCCAAATAGTTTACATAGCATTGGAATCAATTACTCTTTAAATGTTGGGTAGAATTTATTTGTAAATCCATCAGACCCTGTTGATTTTTTATTAGGGATTTCACTGATAGCTTGTTCAATTTCTTCATCTACAATGGAACTATTTAAGTAATTTATTTCCTCTTCTGTTAATATGGGAATTTATATTTTTATAAATACTTTTCCATTTTGATTAAAGTGTTAGACTTGCTGGCAAAAGGGTGGGTAAAATAGCTCCTAAGTATTGCTTTAGTTCCTTTTTCATTAGTGGTAAGTTGACCCTTTTCATTTTTGATGCTGATAATTTTTTTCTTTCACTTTTTAAATCAAATTAGCCACGGATTTTGTATTTTGTTGATTTTTACATAAAATCAGATCTTAGTTTTATTACTTAGATCTATGGTTTTCTTAGTTTTAATTTCTAATTTGGTATTTAGGGGATGTTCATTTGTTCTTTTTTTTCTAGCTTTTTTTTGTTGTTGTTGTTGCATGCCCAATTAATTGAAGTCCTTTTTTTCTATTTTATTTATGTAACTATTTAGAGATATAAAAGTTCCCCTAAGAATGCCATGACTGAATCCCACAGATTTTGCTGTTTCTCATTGTTGTCATTCTCTTGAATGACATTATTGATTTTTTTTTTGGGATTTGTTGTTTAACCAATTCATTTTTTAGAAGTAGATTATTTAGTTTCATTATTTAGTTTTTAAAACTAAAAATGTTTAGATTTTTAATATATTTTTCCATGATCTTTTATTGAATACAATTTTTATTGCATTGTTTTCTGAAAACAAAGTATTTACTATTTTTGTCTTTCTGGATTTGATTGTGAGGTTTTTGTGCCCTAATACAGAGTCAGTTTTTATGTAGGTACCATGTGCTGCTGAGAAAAAGGTGCATTCCTTTCTGCATCTTTTCAATTTTCTTCAGAAGCCTAGCATATCTAGGTTTTCTTGGATTCTATTAAAAGGTCTAGTTTCTATCTTGTTCATTTTGTAGTTAGATTTGTCTGATTTTGAGAGGGGAAGTTTGAGGAACCCCACTAAGATAGTTTTTCTGTTTATTTTTTCCTGTAATTGGCTTAAAATCTTCTCTAGGAATTTGGCTGTTCTATCATTTGGTGGATATATATCTAGTATCATTATTACTTCATACTTTACAGGACTCTTTATCAAGATATACTTTCCTTCTTTATCTCTTTTAATTAGATCTATTTTTTCTTTTGCTTTATTAAAGATCAGAATTGCTACCCCTCTTTTTTGTTTGTTTTGCTACAACTGAAGCATAATAAATTCTGCTCCAACTTTTCCTCCTTTATTTTCTATGTAGCTCTCTGTTTCATGTGTTTCTTATAAACAGTTTATTGTAGTATTCTGTTTCTTAATCCCTTCTACTATTCACTTCCTTTTTCTAGGAAAGTTCATCCCATCCACATTCATTGTTATGATTATCAGTTCTGCATTTCCTTGTACCTTATTTTCTTCCCTGAATATATTTTTGTTCTTTCTTACCACAGTGCCCTTCCTTAGAAGTGTTTTGGTTTTAACCCACCCCACCTATTAATTTCCCTATTTTCTACCATCCCTTTGCCTTCTCTTACCTCTCCTCCTAGTATTTCTACCTTCCCTTCTATCCTTTTCCTCTTTCTCTCCTCCTACTCTTTATATATATATATAATTTTACCCTATACCCAATGAATGGTTAAATTATTCCCTCTTTGAGCCAAAAGTAATAACATCAAGCTTCAGACAATGCTCATCCCCCTCCTTTCCTTCTAATAAAATAGATCTTTTGTGCCTCTTCATATGATCTGATTTTTCCCAATTTACTTCTACTTTCCTCTTCTCCCTGTACAATTCTTTCTCCATCCCTTAATGTCTTTTTCTTTCATGTCATCACATCAGAGTCCATTCACAAGCACACACTTGGTTCATGTGATTCCCCTCTCTAATTGCTCCAAAGCAGATACAGTTCTCAAGAGTTACAGATTATCATTTTCATCTAGAAATGTAAACAGTTTAACCTTTAAATAACATATTTTTCCCTGTTTACTTTCCTATACTTCTCTAGAGGGTCAGTGACATAATCAGTACTACCTATACAGCAGCTTTGTCCACCCTCTGTGACGTGATTACAAAAGGCATTAATTAAAGCTAAAGAGGAAGATTAATATATATATGATTTAAGAATAGAAAGGTATCCTGTGAATGAAGAATTTGACTCTTCAGGTCAAGAAAAAAGAAAATGTTTATATATCTTAAATAGATGTGTGTGTGCTCTCCGCCATCTTGGCCAGAAGTTCCCCTCAACCTCTTTTTAACGTCCAAAATGTCGTGTTTCCATTCAGGGCAAAATGTCTGCCTCTATTAGTTAACTGCATCATTTTTTTGCTTAACTACTCTGATCAGCTGTTTAATCTCCTGGCATCCATGTCCTTGATAAATCAATGGTACCCTGGTAAGGAGAAGGGCTCCCTATTTCAGTGATAATGGGATTCAGTTTCTAGGAAGACTTACCTGATAAAATAGATTGGTTTTAAATAATAATTCTACCACCTTCTGTTGTTCTTCCTTACTCTGTTTCTTAGAAGAGTTGTTAATTTAATTTGAAGTCATTTCTGAATATAACTTCTTCCTCTTGTCTTTCCTAATCTTCTAACTTCTCTGACCAAAATGGACAGAATGTGTACATGTGAGGGAGAAGGATGGGGGTTGTCTCTTGTAATAAAACAAACACAAAATGATGGGAACATCTTATACATCTGACAATATATTTTAGATTCCAAACCCATAGTCTTTGTTTACTCATTTTAAGGAAAAGAAAAAGATTTATTTCCTTATTTCTTATCTCCGTCCAATATAAGTCATTTCAATTAGGTAGTGTTTTATTTATTATCTCAGTCTATTGTTTTCATTGTTGTAGTCATTATGTATATTATTTCTTGATTGTATTTATTTCACTCTGATGTTTCTCTAAATGTTTAATCATCATCATTTCTGGCAGGACAAAGTTTGCTGTTATAATTCTATATTATTATATGTTTAACCATTCCCCAAATATTTCTATTTTTCATTGTAAATCATACTATTTTTTAAAATTTGTTTGAATAACTGTATATTAAATGAATCTCCATTGCCCACATATATGTGTGTATATATGCATACACACACATTAAACACATATACATCTCCAATGGAAAAATGGTCAAAAAATATGAACAGACATTTTCAGACCATAATTTTTTTTGTTTCTTTGAGACTGGGGTTAAGTGACTTGCTCAGGGTCACACAGCTAGGAAGTGGTAAGTGTCTGAGACCAAATTTGAACTCTGGTCCTCCTGAATTTAAGGCTGGTGCTCTATCCACTGTGCCACCTAGATGCCCCCTTGAGACCATAAAATTAAAGCCATTTAACTCATATGAAAAAAATACTCTAAATCATTATTAACTAGAGACATGCAATTTTTTCTGACATATTATTTTTGTTTTCACAGCAATTTTTATTATATAGTGAATTCTTATTCCAGAAGCTAGAGTTTGGGGGTTTTCAAATACTAGATTGCTTGATTATTTGGTTGTGTGTAGCTAATCTATTCCACTAATCCACCACTCTATTTCTTAGTGAGTGACAAACGGTTTAATTACATTTGCTTTATTTATTTATTTTTTTAGAGACTGGTTTAATTTTAATTTTCATTTATTTATCTATTTATTGCTTTTTATTTACAAGATATGTCATGGGTAATTTTTCAGCATTGACAATTGCAAAACCTTTTGTTTCAATTTTTCCCCTCATCCCCCACCCCCACTCCCCTAGATGGCAGGTAAACCAATACATGCTAAATATGTTAAAGTATATGTTAAATACAATATATGTATACATGAACATACAATTATTTTGCTGTACAAAAAGAATCAGACTTTGAAATAGTGTACGATTAACCTGTGAAGAAAATAAAAAATGCAGGTTGCCAAAAATAGAGGGATTGGAAATTCTATGAAGTGCTTCATACTCATTTCCCAGAGTTTTTTTGCTGGATGTAGCTGGTTCAATTCATTACTACTCTATTGGAACTGATTTGGTTCATCTTGTTGTTGAAGAGGGCCATGTCCATCAGAATTGATCATCATACAGTTATTATTGTCGAAGTATATAATGATCTCCTGGTTCTGCTCATTTCACTCAGCATCAGTTCATGTAAGTCTCTCCAGGCCTTTCTGAAATCATCCTGTTGGTCATTTCTTACAGAACAATAATATTCCACAATGTTCATATACCACAGTTTATTCAGCCATTCTCCAATTGATGGGTATCCACTCAGTTTCCAGTTTCTGGATACTACAAAGAGGGCTTCTACAAACATTCTTGCACATATAGATCCCTTTCTCTTCTTTAAGATCTCTTTGGGATATAAGCCTAGAAATTATTGCTGCTTTATAATATAGTTTTAAGTTTGGTACAGCTAAGCCACCATACTTTTGTTTTCATTAATTCCTTTGATATTTCTGACCTTTTCTCTTCCAGATAAACTTTGCTACTCTTTTGTCTAGTTTTATAAAGGAATTTTTTTTTTTTTTTTTTTTTTTTTGCAATTTGATTAGAATGGCACTGAACAAGTAGACTAATTTAAGCAGAATTTTTTATTATATTAGCTTGGCCTAGGCATGAACAATTGATATTTTTCCATTTGTGTATATCTGATTTTATTTGCGTGTTTTGTAATCATGTTCATAGGGTTCTTTTTTTTTTTTTTTCCTGAGGCTTGGGTTAAGTGTCTTGCCCAGGGTTACACAGCTAGGAAGTGTTAAGTGTCTGAGACCAGATTTAAACTTGGGTCCTCCTGAATTCAAGGCTGGTGCTCTATCTACTGCACCACCTAGCTGCCCCTCTTGGGTTTGTTTTGACAGGTAGACCCCCAACTGTTTTGTTTGTCTATAGTAATTTTAAACTGAATTTCTCTTTCTATCTCTTATTGATGGCTTTTTCAGAATTTCTATATGTTACTGATGAATTCTCTGACTTTATTTTATATCCTGCAACTTTGCTAACACTGTCAATTGTTTCCAGTAGGTTTTTTGGATAATTTTTTTAGGATTCTCTAAGTATATCATGACATCATCTCCAATGAGTTTTATTTCTTTATTGTCTATTCTAATTCCTATAGTTTCTTTTTCTTTTCTTATTGCTAAGGCCAACATTTCTAGTATAATGTTGAATAATAGTAGTGATGGTGGCCATCCTTGTTTCACTCTTTATCTTATTGGGAATGCATTCAGATTCCCTCCATTACAAATAATGCTTGCTGTTGATTTTAGACAGATATTTATTATTATTTTAAGAAAAGCTCTTTATTCCTCTGCTCTCTAGTGCTATAATAAAAATGGATGCTGTATTTTGTCAAAAGCTTTTTCTGCATTTATTGAGATTATGATATGATTTCTGTTGGTTTTGTTATTGATAGGGTAAATTATGGTAATAGTTTTCCTGATATTGGACCACTTGGTCATATTTTTATCCTGCTGATAAATGCTGTAATCTCTTTTTTAATATATCTTTTTAAATTTCTGCATCGATACTCATTAGGGAAATTGGTTTATAATTTTCTTTCTCTGTTTTAGCCCTTCCTTGTTTAAATATCACTGCCATATTTCTGTCATAGAAGGAATTTGGTACGCTTCCTTCTGTACCTATTTTCCAAAGAGTTTACATGGTATTGGAATTAATGTTCTTTAAATGTTTGGTAGAATTCAATTGTAAATCTATGTGGCCCTGAAGATTTTTTCTTTTGGAGTTCATTAATAACTTGTTCAATTTCTTTTTCTAAAATAGGACTATTTAAGTAATTTGTATCTTCTATTAACCTGTATTTATATTTTTGTAAATATTCATCCATTTTAGTTAGATTGTCAGACTTGCTGCCATAGAGTTTGGCAAAATAGCTCCTAATTATTTTTAATTTATTTTTCATTGTTGGCAAATTCACTCCTTTTATTTTTGATGCTGGTAATTTTTTTTCTTTCCTTTTTCTGATTAAACTAATCAAAAGTTTATCTATTTTGTTAGTTTTTTTTATAAAACCAACTCTTAATTTGTTGTTAGTTCAATAATTTTCTTAGTCTCCATTTTATTAATCTGTCCTTTGAATTTAAAGAATTCTTATTTAGTATTTAATTGGGGGTTAATTTGTTGTTTTCATAGTTTATTTTATTTGCCTAATTCACTGATTTCCTCTTTCTCTATTTTATCTATGCAGCTATTCAGAGAGAGGAAATTTCCCCTAAGAACTGCTTTGGCTACATTCCATAGATTTTGGTATGTCGTCTCATTGTCATTTTTTTGTATAAAATTATGGTTTATTTTTGTGATTTGTTGTTTGGTGATCTATAAAGAAAGCATTTACAATTTATGCCTTCATACATTTGATTGCGAGGATTTTATTCTCTAATACATGGTCAATTTTTATGTAGGTACCATGTACTGCTGAGAAAAAAGATATCTTTTCAATTTGTGTAGATATTCAATTTTCTCTAGAGGTGTGTCATATCTAGGTTTTCTAGGATTCTTTTAACAGCCCTAATTTCTTTCTTGTTTATTTGTGTTTAGATTTATCTAATTCTGAGAGTGGTAGGTTGAGGTTCCCCACTAGAATAGCTTTTCTGTCCATTTCTTCCTATATTTGGTTTAAACATTTTGTTAGGAATTTGCCTGACATATCACTTGGTAGATACATGTTTACTATCATTATTACTTCATTATCTATGGTACCCTTTATCAAGATATACTTCCCTTTCTTATCTCTTTTTACTTTTTTTACTTTTATTTTATCTAAGATCAGAATTGATACCCCTGCTTTTTTTTTTTACTTCAACTTTAGCATAATACATTCTGTTCCAGACTTTTACATTTACTTTTTCTGTTTTTGTCAAATGTGTTTCTTATAAACTATGTATTATAGGATTCTGTTTTTTAATCCACTTTACTATTCTCTTCTGTTTTGTGGGAGAGTTCATTCCATTACATCAACAGTAATGATTATCAGCTCTGTAATTTCCTTCTATCCCATTTTCTCCCCTGCATATACTTTTGTTCTTCTTTTCTACTCTGTCCTTAGTTATGTGTTTTTTCCTACCCCACCCACTACTTTATCTCTTATCTCTCACCCTTGCCCACTTTCTTAGTAATATTTTTAACCCACTCCACCCACTACTTGGGCTTCTATCAACATTCTGCCCTTCTTTTTACCTTTTCTCCTAGTGTTTCTTCCCTCCTTTCTATCTTTTCTGTAGAGAGCCAGAACTCTAGAGAAGAATACTTAAAACAAGGTGTTAACTCAGAGGAAGTAATGAGATGTTGCTCTCTAGTTCACATATATACTTAGTACTTAGCATGTTGATGTAATGTTTCCCTAAATTCACACATAATCAGTATGCTGAATGATGTAATTATAAGAAGTATATAAGAGCCAACAAGGATTGGAAGATAGACATTCTATCTTCCTAGTGGTGACTCTCCTGCCTCCTGCACTAGAAGTGAGATAGGCAGACTGTCAGACTGGAAAAGAAGACTAGGTCATACTATGACAGACACAGACTGTGAAGGGGACAATAAAGATTTTGGATTTTATTCTTGTGGTGATGATTCTGCTGAGACCAAGTATAGTCCCAACCCCTCCAGAAAGCTAGCCAGGATTATACACTTTTCTTTTCCTCTTTCTCCTCCTACTTCTTTATAGGGTTAGATAAATTTCTATGCCCAATTGAATGATTACATTGTTCCCTCTTAAAGCCAAAACTGATAACATTAAGTTTTAGATAATGCTCATTCCCCCCTTCTTTCCCTGGATTTTAATAAGTCTTTTTCAAGTCTTCATGTGAATTGTCCCATTTTCCTTTTCTCCTTTTCTCTTTTTTCCAGTACACACCTTTCCCCATCCCCTTAATGTCTTTTTTCTTTAAAGTCATCACATCAAAATTCATTCACAACCATATTCTCAGTCCATGTGATATCCCCTTCTGTCTGCTCCAGTGACAGATATAATTCTTATATACATACATATATATCTATATCTATATCCCCCCAGTTTATCTTTTTATAGTTCTCTTGTGTCCTGTGTTTGTGGATTAAATTTCTGTTTAGTTCTGTTTTTTTTTTTTTTTTTTTTTCCAATAGAAATGAGTGAATGTCTCTTACTTCTTTGAAGGTCCATCTTCTCTCCTGAAAGATAATGCTGAGTTTCACTGAGAAGTTAATTTTTGGTTGCAACCCTAGGTCCTTTGCCTTTCAGAAAATGATATTCCAGGCCCTTCTATCCTTTATTATGGAAGCTGCCTGATACTGAGTAATCCAGACTGCTGCTCCTTGATATTTCAGTTGTTTTTGTCTGGCAGCTTGTAGTATTTCTTCTTGAGATTATAGTTTTAGAGGTTTACAACAAGGTTCCTTGGGGTTTTCCTTATATGATCCCTTTCGATAAATTCTTTCAATCAGTCTTTCTCCTTCTGTTTCTAAAATGTTTGGGCAGTTTTCTTTAATAACCTTTTGTAGAAAGTTATCCAAACTCTTTTTTTTTAAATAATGGTCTTCAGGTAGGCCAATAATTTTTGAATTGTCTCTTTTGGATCTATTTTCCAAGTGAGCTGTTTTGCCAATGAGGATTTTCATATTTTCTTCCATTTTTTTTTCATTCCTATTTAGGTCATTTGACTGTTTTTTTGCTGTTTCACAAAGTTATTAGCTTCCCTTTGCCTTCTTCTAGGTTTTAATGTGTGATTTTCTTCAGTTGTATTTTGTATCTCTTTTTTCCATTTGGTTTATTTGATTGTTTAAGGAGTTATTTTCTTCAGACAATTGTTTTCCTTTTCTTTTCCAAACTGTTGACTCTCTCATGCATACTTCTCATTTTTTTTTCTCATTTGTGTTCTTCTACTTCTCTTTTTTGCCTTATAAACTTTTTTATGAGCACTTCCAAATACTGAGCTAGCTCTGACAATGCATATTTCAACCTCATTGTCAATGTGTACATTGCTGGATAGTATATTGCTAAGATAAGTGAAATTATCCACAGCATTCAAATCTTCACCATTCCTGATGGTTTCACATATGGATGGTAGTATGCTGACTGCTGGAAGACCTGTGTTTTGGTGTTAATTGTTAGGCCAAAATTAGCTCAAGAAGCAGAGATTCATATGTTGTGGCATCTCAGCTTCAATGGAAGGCTTCAATGAGTACACAATCATCTACAAAATTAAATAAATAAATAATGCATCAACACTCCCTCCAGTTTCATTTTGGCTTGTAATCTTTTTATGTTGAAGAATTTATCATCAGTGTGGTAGCTGACTTTGATTCCATGTTTGTCCTTATTGAAAGTGTTTGACAACATTACTGAAAACAACATTCTAAAAAGCATACTTGTTTCCACAAGTATTCTTTGTTTCACTCCATTAATGACTGGGAAAACTTGAAAACATTGTTTATTGTCCAAAACCTGGGTAATCATGCCATCATGAAATTTAAATAACTATAGTGATGAACTCTGGGCAACCAAATTTTTACAAATATAGGCCTTATATATTGAATATCTGTTGTTTTTCTATGATTCCCTTAAATAGAATATGAGTCTTTGTTTCTTTATAACATTGTGGGGATTTATCGTTGCTTTGTCTGATAGCATGAAACAAATATGTTATTTTTTATTAACTATTTCAATCTGTCATTTTGATTCTATTTTTAATTTTTTTACATTTATCTCTTTTATACAGTTGATTGTGTTGTTTTGCTTTGTTATTTATTCTGTCACAGTTTTCATCTTATTGCATTGTTAACTTCAATATTTCAAATTATGAGTTGATTGTGTTTTCCTTAATCTGTTTCTGTAAAATAACTTGTTAAGGTTTTATTTTTTTAATAGTCTTGCTCTTTTTACTCAAAACTTTGGCATCAGTATTTATTGTACTTTTACAAGTTTGATGCTATGCCAAGGAGAATCTAACAAATGAATCAGTCCAGAAGACTGGGGGTCAAATTAAATGAATAACCAAATTGAAAGGAAAATATATTTACTAGTTCACTAAGAGAGACTGCTCAATAATATCAAATCCAGCTTCCTATAGTATAAACTCAGAATAGTTTTTCCTCCAGATCTATTTATGTTACACAACTAATGAGTAACATTATTAGTGTTTAGTTGAACCAGTGGAGTATTTTTTCTATAATATGATAAAAGCTCATAAAAATAATTCAAAGAAAGGAAGGTCTAACTGTTTGTTTTGTTACCTGATGCTCAACTATGCATTTATGCTTATATTTTAGCTTGTGATTTTAAATATTATTTCCCTCCCAGAAAAAAGCAAAATATATTTCTAGAAAGTTATATTTTACTCCATCATATCCTTTATCTAGTTTTAGGGTTTACTGATTTCTCCACTGATTCACTTTTCACTTATTCAATTATACATTTCCCCCTTATTTTGTCATTCATCTTTCCTCTTTAAGTTGTTAGTTTAAATTTTGATCCCTTTCCTCTTCTATATTTTCTTACTTGTGTTAGCTTTCTTTTACTTTACTTTTTCCTCAATTTCTTTTTCTTTACTTTGTTGTCTTCATTAATTACCTTATCTTCTAATTTGTTAAAAATATGAAGCACTTTTATGTGATCATATTTTTAAATTCTTTATGATCCTGATAGGGAAGTACTGGATTTGACCTCTCTCTTTTAATCAATTTTTCTATTGTTGCCTTTATAGATATTGCCACGCTATTCCTTTTTCTTGTGTGTTTCAAGTTTCAATTCATAAAGGAAGCATTGTTGGACAGAAACAATGATGTGTGGTCGAAGTCACCTTGTGTCCTGTTCCCAAATCATGTAGACCAGTTCTATGCTCAATCTCGTCTCATCATGCTAAGTTCTTTCTCAAAGTCCTATAATATCATTTATGAATCTTCTTGGTGCCAAGCTGACCATTGGAACCCACATAGTACTTTTGCTTTTGTTAAAATGCTCCTGATGGATGCACAACATTCTAACAGAGTAGGTTGTCTTTTTTTTTTTTTTAATTGTATTTTGTTTTCCTCAGTTACATGCAAAGAAAAATTTTAGTATTCCATTGTAATAATATTTTGAGTTCCAGAATTTTCTCCCTTCTTTCTTCCTCTCTTCCTGTTTTGTGAAGATGGTAGGCAGTTTGATAAATGTTTACATATTCTATAATGTAAATCATATAGTATTAATCATGGTTATGAAAGAAGAAAAAGAACAAGAGGCGGGGAAACATGAGAAAGATTAAAGTGAAAAATGCTTCAATTCGCTTTCAGAATCCATCAGTTCTTCATCTATTTATGGAGAACATTATATTCATGAACTCTTTGTACTTGTCTTGGATCACAGTGTTGCTAAGAAGAACTGGCTCAATCACAGATGATCATCATGTAACATTGTTGATATTGTGTACAATGTTTTTCTGCTTCTGTTCATTTTACTCTGTATCAATTCATATAAATCTTTCCAGATTTTTCTGAAATCTTCTTGTTCATCATTTTTTATTGCACAAAAATATTCCATTACATTCACATACCATACTTCACATACCATAGCTTGTTCAGCCCTTCTCCAGTTGATGAACATCTATGTAATTTCATGAGGACAGGACCAGAACTAAATAAAAAATTTGACCTCTAAAATCAAGACTGAAAGAGAAGCATAAACATGTAAAAAGGGAGAAGAAAACGTGACATTAAATTTCCATTTCAAGAAAGCATATGTAATAATAGAAGAAATTTAATATGTGTCCATCTTTGCTTTCTTATAGATTATTCTTTTGTTCTCTGCTGAACACTTTTTACTTTATTCTTTTATTCTCACTATCATAAATGAAAGTATGAAAAATAAGTCACCTTCAAGTTTATGTCCTAATTATGATAATGAAAGACTTTTCCTTCTTCTTCATTATTTTGTCCTTTCAGGCATAGTGAAACATATAAATATTTCATTCATTTATCCTTCAAAAAATTAGTGTCTGTTATGTCTATTATATAAGTACTCTATATCATAATCTACACTTCCTTTCCATATACCACTTTGTTTTATTTCCTTCCCCTATCTCCCTTTATTTCTTTTATACATTTTATACATTTTGGAGTATATATTTTATACATTTTTATTTTTTTATACATTTTATACCATTCATGATGTGTATGTAGTGTTGCCTATTTATCCCTCCTACCCCCTCTAATGCCTCTGTGCCTATTTTTCCTCTGCACCTCATTTGTGAAATACAATTACTATTTTTAGCTTTTCCTAGACAGTTTTGCAGATAGATCACACTAACTCTGCCCCAATTTTTCCTTTGAACTATGCAATCGCTAATGTAAAATTTAAACTTATGGTATACATTTCTATGTAAGAAACATAAGCATTTTGTCCATATTAAAGTTCCTTGAAATTGATTTTAATATTAGTTCTTATGTGTTAAATTTTCTAAGTTTGGGGTTCTAAGTTCTGAAAATCTTCAAGTTCATTAAATTTATATTTTCACTTGATAATATGGATAATTTTGTGGGATGTGACACTTTTGGCCATAGGCCTAGTTATTTTGATTGCCAGTATATAAAGTTCCAGGATCTGTGGTCTTTTATTGTGGTTGCTGCAAAATCCTGCACAATTATAATTGCAGCTCTAGCATATTTGGAATTTTTTTCTTGTTTCTTACAAAATTTTTTCTTTGTGGGTTTGGCAATAATATTCCTATGTGTTTTTCACAAAGGACTTCTTTGACATAATGATTGGTGTATTTTTTCTATTTCTACTTTCTGCTCATGTTCTTTCACTATAAAATAATGCTCTTGGATTAATTCTTGCATTATTGTGTCAAAGTTCTTTTTTTGATCACATTTTTCAGATAATACAATTATTCTTATATTTTTCTTCTCAATCTATTCTATAAATTTGTTATTTTTCTTATGTTTCACCTTCTGTCATAATTCTGTTATTTTTATCATTCTTTATTTTTTGTTATTTCTTGGTCTCTTATAGCTTTACTGGCTTCCCCTTACCCAATTCTAATTTTCAGATAGTTATTTTCATCTTTAGGACTCTGTATTTCCTTTTTTTCAACTGGTAAACTTTTTTTTTCATAATCTTATTTTTCTTGGATTATTTTTTAGTTTTTCCTCAATGTCTCTTATTTGATTTTTAAATTATTTTTTTGAATTTTATAACTTCACTCTGAGCAAGGAGCCATTTAACCTTACTTTTTGGGGTAAAAGCTTTTTTTAAATTTCAGTGTCCTCCTCTGAAGACAAACCCCAGTCTTTCCTGTTCCCATAATGTTTTCTATTACTGGGTTCTTTCTTCTTTTCTGGATCATTTTTTAAATGAGAGGTATTAGAGTAAACACCTTTAATCCTGAAGTGGGGGATGGTGCCTGTAGCATAACTTTAGCTCTATTTTCTATCCTAGAACCCCAAACCAAGTGCTACCTCTCCTGCAAGTTCCTGTAGCCAGCAGCACCCCCAACCTATTGCTTCTTCCCTCACTAAGTATTATGGTTCTTTCCTACACTGGGCTGCCTCTATGCAGCACAGTTGGGCTTAATGCTCACAATCAGCTGAGGTTCTCTGAGTTTTCCTGGATACAGACTGAAACTTCGAAAATTTTGCAGGTGGTGAAAGTTTTTGTGGTTCTGGCTAAGGCCCCAGGAACCCATCTAGCCCCAGGGTTCCTGCTGCCTGTTTCTGCAGAGGTGTTAGCTTGGAGGTGTTTGCTGTGGTCATTGGCTAATCTCCAGCCTGGGGTCTTTCCTCGAGTCTTCTCCCATTGTCCCAGGAATGTTCTGATTCTACCCCAAGGATTTTTTTGGGGGGTTTTACTAGTCTATGTTTGCTTTGAGGAGCAATTTTGTTCTGTTTGTGGTGGAAGTCTGAAGAGCTTAAAATTTGCTGTTCTACTCCATCATCTTCCCAGAATCCCAGAAGCGCTTTCCAACAGAAATATCTTTTCCTTTCTTGAATGAATGTCCCCTTTAGAGTTATTCAGAATAAATCATTTCCTTTGGCCATCTCTCTCGTTTTTAGCAAACCTCTTTTTTTTTTTTTTTTTTTTTTTTTTTTTTGTGAGGAAGCTACAGAAATGATCATCACTTTGCTCTTCATTAGGAAGCATTGAGGATACATTATCCATTGCTTCCTGCAACCTACTTTGCCTCTCTTAGCATTTGTGCACACTCCTGTTTTACAGTTCTTTTACATGAAATACACTGGTTCACCTATATATGGATCAAAAGACTTAATCTGTGTTGCTTAAATTCAGCTGCTCCTTTTAATTTCTTTGTAAATTTTGCAGCAAGGGTAATGCCTAGGATCATAAGGTAGGCCCCAATTGTGTATGCTTCTGCATGGTTTTTCTCAGAGCCTGTAGAACCAGACCTGGAAAGTGTGGTAAATAAAACCACTAAAGATTAGAGTTATTTGATATTACCTCAGCAGGTATCTTGATTGGTTTCTATCTTTGTTTTTCTGTGAATTTAGATATAATTAACATCTTGTGGGTGATTTCTTTTTTTAATTATAGCTTTTTATTGACAGAACATTTGCATGGGTTATTTTTACAACATTGTCCCTTGCACGCAGTTCTGTTCCAACTTTTCCCTTCCCTCCCTCCACCCCCTCCACTAGATGGCAGGCAGTCTTATACATGTTAAACATGCTAAAGCATATCCTAGATATAATATATATGTGCAAATCCGTACAGTTCTCTTGTTGCACAAAAATTGGATTCAGAAGGTAAAAATAATCTTGTAAGAAAATCAAAAGTGCGAGCATTCCACATTCATTTCCCAGTGTTTCTTCTCTGGGTATGCGGATTCTGTCCATCATTGAAAAATTGGAACTGAATTGAATCTTTTCTTTGTCGAAGATATCCACTTCCATGAAAATACATCCTCATGCAGTATTGTTTTTGAAGTGTATAATGATCTTCTAGTTTTGCTCATTTCACTTAGCATTAGTTCATGTAAGTCTCTCCAAGCCTTTCTGTATTCATCTTGCTGGTCATTTCTTACAGAACAATACTATTCCATAACATTCATACATCACAATTTACCCAACCATTCTCCAATTGATGGTCATTGATACATTTTCCAGTTTCTAGCCACTACAAAAAGGGCTGCCACAATCATTTTGGTCCCTTGATGATTTCTTTTTTTTTTTTTTTTTTAAAGGGTGGAAGACTCAGTTTCCTTACCTAAAAATTGAAACTAATAATATTTGAAGCACTTTCCTCAGAAATTCATTGAGAGGATCAAATTAAATCATGCATATAATGCACTTTTCAGATTTTAAAATGATGTGTTAATACCTACTATCTTTATTATTGTGCTTTGGAATTTCTACCTCAGCACTCCTTTTTTTTTCCTTTGAAGAGCTCATTACCTGGAATTTTCCACCTTCTTATCTTCCCTCTCTTTTTATCAATATTTGCCTGCAAATAGTTGTCACATTGAAAATGATCTGATTTTCTAATTCAAACTATAATGTAAATACTCTCTGGCTTAGAAGAACAATTCTTTATCCAGCCATGAATGAGGATGGAATAATTTTATGTTTTTATTTGGATATTTTTATATCACTATTGTATGTTTGTATAGGAACAGCAGCATTGTGTACTGGATAGTTGTACTTGTAGTCAAGAAAGCTTAGGTTTCAGTTCCTACCCTTGGAAGATCCTAGCTTCACAGATCTGGTCAGGTACTTAATCTCTTTGCATCAGTCACCTTTTAAGAAGTTATTAATCAATTTTCTTTGAACATCTTCAGCAGAATTTCTTTACATTATTGAAACTGAAGTTTTAAATTACATAAAAAGTTTTGCTTGTTTTCACCTTTATCCTATAACTTCTAAAGTAATACCACATTATAGCTTCAAAAGATTGTTCAGTATATAGTTCATTTTATACATGCAGTAACAGAGTATTGTGGAAGTGTCAGTGTCATCAATATAGGAGCTACAGTGAATATAATATTGAATGGACGTACAGTCAGGAAACATTGAATTCAAATCCTACTTGAGACAATTATTAGCTATCTGATCATTACTAAGTCACACAACCCCTGTCTGACTCAGTTTTCTTAACTATAAAATGGGAATCATTAGTGTGTTTGTGTCACTCAGGGTTGTGATGAGGATTAAATGTAGCAATATTTGAAAAGTATTAGACACAGTGTCTGTGTAATGGGCCCTGAATAAATACTTATTCCCTCCCCCTTCCCTTATGTGAAATAGCACAATGAGTTAATGAAAGAATTGGAACTAGAACTCAGATTTTGTCTTCTAATATAATAGATTTCAATCATGTTCAACTTTTCATGATCCAATTTTTGTTGTTGTTGTTGTTTATGTTTGTTTTTTGTTTTGGAGGGAAGATATTTTAGTGTTTTAATGTTTCCTAGGATTAAGAGACTTGCCCAGGATCACACAGATGATAAGTGAATATCTGAACTCAGGAAGATGGTTATTCCTGATGCCATAGATGGCACAGTGGATAGCACAGTGGATACAGTCAAAAGACTAGAGTCAGGAGGACCTGAATTCAAACTTGATCTTAGACACTTACTAGCTATATAACATAACCTCAGTTTGATTTAATCTACTGGAGAAGAAAATGACAAACCATTATAATATCTTTATTAAGAAAATCCTTTCCAGGGTCTGGAAGAGTTGGATACTATTGAATAATAGCAATCTGATATATTATATATTCTTTCCATTAGAACATGGAAAGACTCTGCTGTTATATATGATCATTTCTCAATAGTTAAGAGTTGAACTGTTTGAAATTTGTATTTTAAAATTCTAGGAATGTTTCCAAATTTTGAATGATTTCATGGCTCTTTATCAGAATTCATTGTGGTTCAGGCTGAGGAAAAACTGAATGAGATCTTAGAAATCCTGACTTTTCATTTCAGCTCTGCCATTTACCTTACTTATTGTGACCAGAAGAAGTCACTTTGAGACAAGAGAATCATAGTGCTAGATGAATGGATGGAACCTCAGCATCCATCAAGCCCAATTTCATTGTTTTACAACAAGGAAAATAAAGGAAAAGTAAGGTTAAGAGATTTGAAGGTCAGATGTTAAATGTCAGAGGAGAGCCATTGTTCTTTCTATTGCTTTGGTTTCTGAATGTAACTGTGATTTATAGTTACATTACACACACACACACACACACACACACACACACACACATACACATACACACACATAGCAATAGAAAGAACAATGGCTCTCCTCTGACATATATATATATAATCTTTCAGCTCTTTCAATCTATAATTCTACATAATTATATTGTTCACAAGCAGCTGAAATATCAGTCCATTAGAATAAAATAATCTATTTTTAACTTGACATATTCTTAAAATGTGGGACTACTGAAATGTAATTTGTTGGACCATATAAATAAGAAAAGCAAAATCATTTAAAAAGGTTAGTTTTATAGCTTTGACAGATTTACTGGTTGAAATTGTTTTCAATATGCTTGGTTTAACTAGCTATAATTAAAGAGGATTTCAAAATCCAAATTGGCCAGTTAAAGAAGGATAATAAATATGAAGACATGATTTAAGACCAAAAGTCAACTCTTTTATTCATAGAACAGAAGGAAAGGAAAGGAAAAAGCTAAAGATCATGGTTCATAATATTATGGTTTTAGAGATTTAGCTGGTCCAAAATCATCTCACAAGATATCACCAGTTTATTCACTAAAGAATGATATAACATGTTGAGCTCAAAGGCCTTGTTCCTCAACATTAGCATCAGAGAATAGTTCCGCAAAATTGAATTTGTTTGATGATTTGGCATGGATAGGCTATAATTCTCAACATAGAGAACTTTTACTTACAGTAAAACTTCTCTAAATACTTTTTGTATGAGAATGAAAGGCCCCATTGTGGTTTTATTTCATGAAGGTTGATTTACTTGAGCACAATTCCATAGTAAAAAACCAAACACAATGATGTAAACATCAAGATTTTTAAAAAAAATCATATTGACAATGTACTTGAAGTACTGGAACTTGAGTCCTTCACAAATTAAGGCACATTTAATCTTTTAAAAGTAAGAACAGAAGATTTGTAAAAGATGTGAGGAGAAAAAATCAGGTGCATAGTTCTAAAAGCATTTATTATGTCAGGGCCAAATAGGATTAGCTAAACAAGCAATCTCAGTTTAAAGAACCATCAAGTAATCAAGCCCAGTCTGATTTGTGCACACCATCAGATTGAATCCTTATGGATATATTCACCTCTTGAACCTGAACCTTGTAGCACAATCTTAAACAGTGTTTAACAAAACCAAACCAAACAAGAGTATAAAGAAATAGGGAATCACATTGTTTTAAGAATCTCTTTGCCAGCTGGCCCAATCAGAATTATTTTTCTTTTCTTTTCAAGAAACAAAGTCTATTTGTTCTACTTTTCAACAGTAGTCACTATTAGTCATTAATTGAAATGTGTGCTGTTGCTTTGCTTGCTAGAACAAGAAATAAATCCCAGGTATAGTTGCTAGTTCCAGTTCCAGCACAAACATGATGCTCAGGATTGAATAGAACTTAGTATTTTTATGATCTTAGCCAATAGCTATTGAGCTATTTGTGATGTGGGAAAGGTGAATGAATGAATGAAACATTTATTAAGGTTTATTATGTGCTAAGCACTGGGAATGTGCAAAGACAAAATAGTTCCTGTTCCCATTTTGATGAGGGAGAGAAGACTTTTGGAAGGTTTTAGATGCAAGTCAGATGGAATGATCCTAACTATATATACTATATATATATATATATATATATATATATATATATATATATATATGAAAATTAGTCACAGTAATATGAGGCTTTAAAAGGTTTTTTTTATTAGATCCTTTATACAAAATATGTAAAGTTCTTTGAGGTAAGAGAATGTTTAATTTTTGTCCTTGCTATTCTGGTATCTATCAAAGGTCTTGACACATAGAAGGTTTATATTAAATATTGACCCATTAATCAAATCATTTTAGTGCAATAATTTCAAGGCAGAATTACTTTCTATGCTCAATTCTTCTACACATGTTACTCCCTTTTCCAAATGTTAGCTCTTTAGTTGGCCACAAGCTCCTACCACATTTCTTGTCCTGGAGTGAGCTATTTTTCTGAGCATGTTTGGTTATAAGTGACATAATTCTAGCAGATGATTAAATTGAAAATTTATGTTCAGTGTATACTGTATGTTTTTCTTTTATAAATTTATAGACATAACATTTAGTGTGGGACCATGCCAAGGATGATACAATTTGTATCAAATTTGGCTACTATTTCTGTTTACCATAGATACTTTAACTAGCTCGTCATTGAAAGTGAAATCAAGTCAATCCTTAAAAGCAAAAACAGAACACTACTGTCCTCTGTCCTTTGCTACCCTGCCATTTGATAACCTTCTATTTTTTTTGTTTATTCCTTCAAAAATAAGATTAAAAAAATCACTAAAAACAAGTTGTTTCAGAATGATGTATTTCATTTAGTGTTTACTTGAATATAATCTAATATCACAGCATCAATGCATCTCCATTAGCAGGAAAGTAGAGACATACCTAGCATGGAGCCAATGGATATTTGTGACAGAGTTATAAACTTGAAGCATGCTTACTCCCCATAGTGATGTGCATATCTGTCTGGCCTCAAGGTCCTATGGTGGTCCAGGACCCAAATATCCACTTGGGAAACTGTGCTAAGTGCTTTGCCAATATGACTTCATTTATTTTTCATTAATAACTCTAGAAGGTAAATGCTTCTATGTTCTTTCTCGACTCCAAGCCCTGAAAAAAAAGCAGCTGAGCATTATAGTGCACACCTAAAATCTCTTCACCTGGGTGGTTAAGCTTGTAGATTGCTCCTTTTTTTTTTTTTTTTTGAGGAGGCCAAAAGTTTAGCAAATGATCATGATTTCACAGTTGAGGAAACTGAGTCAGATAAAGATTAAAGTGACTTGTCTAGGATCACATATCTAGTAGAGGTTAAATTTGTACTAAACCACTGTTCTTTCCTGCCTTTGTTACTCTCTAGCAGATAGCCCATTCTCTTCTTGAAAACTATAGTCATTGTTTTGTATAATCAATTTTTCACATGGTCCTATTCCTAACCATACTCACAAGCCTTGAATTAAATGTTTCCTGAATGAATATTTAGATTTTTTTCCTTGAAAAATTACTTTAAATTGTTATAAAAATGATTTATATCATCTATGGATGGATTATGTAGGTGAATACATAAATGTATGAATGTATGAATGTAGACATTCATTTCTAGGTTGCTGAGTGAAATGTATCAATATCTCAATGGTAATTGTTCTAAAGAATTAGCATTCAGCTTGAGACACTGAAAGTCTGCTGAGTACAAGACACTGCACTTGTTTATCATAAAATATTAAAAAAAATACTCTACTAAAACCTGCCCCTGGCTTACATAAATTCATAATGAATAGAATATTAGAGTAGAGAAATAACATAAAAATGTCATTGTTTAGTTGTTTGAGTCATGTTCAATTTTTTGTGACACTATTTGGGATTTTTTTTTGTAAAGATACTGGAATAATTTGCTATTTCCTTCTCCAGATAACTTTATATATGAGGAAACTGAGGCAAATAAAATTAGCAGACTTAATTAGAATCACACCATTAGTATGTGTCAGAGGCCAAATTTAAACTCAGGAAAACTGTTCTTCCTTGATTCCAAGCCCTGAACAAAAGGCAGCTGAGTATTATAGTGCACACCTAAAATCCCTTCACCTGGGGTGGTTAAACTTGTAGATTGCTCCATTTTTTTTTTTTTTTCAGGAGGAAGTCATAAATTTAGCAACAGTATGATAAGCCTTCAGGACTAAGGCAACAACATGTTATCTAAGATGGAGGCAAAGTAGCCCAGCTTGGAAAAAGCATTGGTTATAATTTTGTGCTGATCTCCAGTGGGATATGTCCAGTAAGAGGCCAATCTCAATAATTAGCTAGGTAGCTAGACATTCATAATACATATATGGTTATCTATCTATCTATCTATCTATATCTACATCATTACATAGACAGAAATACAGAGATAATAGAGATAGATGATAGATAAATATAGACAGATACATAAATGACAGACAAAATATAGGAAGAGAGATTAATAATTCTACTTAGAAAAAAAAAGAAAAGTCATCTTTGTCTGGAGAAAGTTTCTTGGAAGATCTGTTATTCATGCTAGTCCTTGGACTTAGATAATGCTGAGGGAAAGGAAATCCCAGGTACATGATTTGATTAGCTAATATTATATAATTTATTGATAATAGAAATTATTCTCTGATCAATAGGAAGAGACATTATTCTTAGGCTATTTGTTTATAGTGTTCCCAGTCATTTGCCTATAAGACAAGTCTATAAACACTAGAATATCTGAAATAAACCTTCTTTTGAACTTCTACATAATTAATACTAACTTAATAAAATTTCTCTCTATTAAAAATTCTCTGGTTATTGACAATTCATACTGACTCATTAATTGAGAATACCATCTTCCCATGCTGTTGTATTTAGAAGGCCAGAAAACAGAAAATATAGATTGCATTCCTGGATCCACCAAAAACAAGGCAGCTGAAACTAGATTAGGGGTCACTAATCTATAATCTATATTCTAATGGTAGCATGTTGGTAAGACATTTTCTCGTTAAGGCTGTCTATTGAACTTGAACCTCCTCAAGTTACATGACATATAACTTTGGAAGGAGAGCAATGGAAATGTATTAAAATGATAAAATGGATTGTTGAGTTACTTTATTATTTATTTTGAAATTTACAAGGCCTAGGAGTGACATAAAATGGTCTTATCCATTTATTAAGGTTTAATATGAAAAGTGACAAACTATTCATCATTGAGAATAAGAGAATTATAGATAGTAGGATTTAAGTTAGATATAAGAATTTCTGAAATATTATGTATTAGGATCTCTTTCCCTCTAAATCTTTCAGAATTGAGGAAACATCCATCTGCTTTACATGATTTAGCCTGTTTTGGAAAGCAACAGAGAAATTCATTAAATGGCTTTTTGACATATTGTCAAGTCCTTTGACTATGTGACTGTTATTTTGAAATATCTTTTAAATGATTTTCTGAAAATGAAAACAATAAAAATTACCCCCAAATCATTCATTCTTCTTTTTCTTCCTTTTCTTCTTATTCCTCCAGCCATTTTCTTTTAAAATTATATGTGAAATAATTATTAACATGTTTCTTAAATTTTTAAGTTTAAAATTCTCTCCCTCCTTCCTTTCCCCTTCCCTACAATAAGAATGCAAACGATTACACACACACACACACACACACACACACACACACACACACACACACATACACACACACACACACATATATATATTTATATATATATCTACATACAATACCTGTGCAATCATATACAAGACATTTCATAATAGTCATATTACAAAGTAAACAGAACAAGAAAATAATATTTGTTTTGATCGGTCCTTCATCTATTTTCTAAACAGCGTTATAAACAGTTATATATAAATGCATGGAAGATAGTATGGCATAATGAATAGAGATCTTAACTCAATGCTAGAAAGATCTGTGTTCAAATCCTGATTTTTATACTGCCTATGTTATTCTGGTTAAGTCATAATCTTTCAGTGGTAGGCCTAGACCCACCCTGAAAGATACATACAAAAATTTCAGGATATTCACATTTAATTTGTCTTCAGGTGATTCAAATCAACGAAAAGATATTAAGCACATGGAACACCACACCAGTAAATAAAGTTTAAATCAGCTACACAAAGTGTATATAGTCTGATAGAAGTATAGGGAATACTGAGATAATTTTAACATAAAATATTACTCTGAGAACTACAAGGAATCTTGTTTTACTAGATCACAATTATGTGTAGATTTGTATCATGAAATAAGACTGGAAAATAATGAGAGCAAGTGTTTGAAAGGTCTTGAATTTCTGTGAAATTGAGTCTGAAATGTTAAAAAAAAGTGTCATGATAAAATATATACATAAAAATTATCCTAGAAGTTGTATGAAGAATGAATTAGATAAGGGGAGAGAGTGGAGCCAGGAATTAAGAGTTGGGAGGTTATAAGTTAATAGTCTTTTTTTTTTATTAAAGGTTTTTATTTACAAAGCATATTCATGGGTAATTTTTCAACATTGACCCTTGCAAAACCTTTTGTTCCAAACCTTTGTCCTTCCCTCCACCCATTCCCTTAGATGGCAGGTAGTTCAGTAAATGTTAAATATGTTAAAATATACATTAAATTCAATATATGTAAATATATTTATATAGTTATTTTGCTGCATAAGAAAAATCAGATCAAGAAGGAAGAAAAAAAAACAGGAAAGAAAACAAAATGCAATCAAACAACAACAGAAGGAGTGAGAATGCTAAAAGTTCTCTCTCTGAGTTTAGATGGCTCTCTTCATCACTAAGTAGTTGGAATTGGTTTAAATCATTTTATTGTTGAAGAAAGCCACGTCCATCAGAATTGATCATCTTCTGTTGCCATGTATAATGATCTCTTGGTTCTGCTCATTCCACTTAGCATCAGTTCATGTAAGTCTCTCCAAACCTCTCTGAAATCATCCTGTTGTTTCTTACAGAACAATAATATTCCTTAACATTCATATTCCATAATTTATTCAGCAATTCTCCACTTGATGGGTATCCATTCAGGTTCCTTTTGCCACTATTAAAAAAGGGCTGCCATAAACATTTTTGCACATGTGGGTATCATTCCTCCTTTAAGATCTCTTTGGGATATAAGCCCAACAGAAACACTGTGGGGTCAAAGGGTATGCAGTTTGATAACTTTTTGAGCATAATTCCAAATTGCCCTCTTGAATGGTTGGATCCATTCACAGTTCACCAACAATGTATCAGTATCCCAGTTTTCCCATATCCCCTGAAACATTCATCATTATATTTAGCCAATCTGAGAGGTATGTAGTGGTATGTCAGAGTTGTCTTAATTTGCATTTCTCAGATCAGTAGTGATTTAGAGCACCTTTTCTTATGACTACAAATAGTTTCAATTTCTTCATCTGAAAAATATCTGTTCATATCCTTTGATCATTTATCAATTGGGGAAATGGCTCGATTTCTTATAAATTCTCTCTATATTTTAGAAATGAGGCAATTATCAGAACATATGAATATAATAATATTTTCCCAGGTTGTTCCTTCCCTTCTAATCTTGTCTGCATTCGTTTTGTTTGTACAAAACCTTTTTAACTGACTATAATCAAAATTATCTATTTTGTTATCAATAATGATCTCTAGTTCTTCTTTGGTAAACAAATTCCCTCTTCCTCCACAGATCTGAGAAGTTTCCTATACTATGTTCTATTTTTTTTTATAATATCATTCTTTATGACTCGATTACTAAACCATTCCAAGTTTATCTTAGTATACGGTTTTATGTGTGGGTCAATATTAGTTTCCAATTTTTCCCACAAGTTTTTGTCAAATAATGAATTCTTATCCCAAAAGCTGGGGTTTTTCCATTTTCCAAACACTAGATTGCTTTAGTCATTGACTATTTTGTTTTGTGAACCTAACCTATTCCACTGATCAGCTGCTCTATTTCTTAGCCAGTACCAAATGTTTTTGTGAATGTTGTTTTGTAATATATTTTTCAGTCTGCTACGGCTAGGCTACCTTCATTTGTTTTTCTTTTTTTTTTTTTTTTCTTTTTTCTTTTTTTTTTTTTTTTTTTTTTTATTGTCATTAATTGCCTTGAAATTCTTGACCTTTTTTCTTCCAGATGAATTTTGTTATTTTTTTCTAGGTCAGTAAAATAGTTCCTTGGAAGTTTGATTGATATTGCACTAAATAAATAGATAATTTAGGTAGCATTGTCATTTTTATTATATTTGCTCAACCTATCCAAGAGCACTTGATATTTTTCAAATTGTTTAGATCTGACTTTATTTGTGTGGAAAGTTTTAAAAAAAACTTTTAAGAAAGAAAAAAAAAAAACTTTTGTAGTTTTGCTCATACAGTTCCTGACTTTCCCTTGGTAGACAGATTCCTAACTATTATATACTATTGACAGTTATTTTAAATGGAATTTCTCTTTGTATCTCTTCCTGTTGGATTTTGTTAGTGATGTATACAAATACTGATGATTTATGTGGATTTATTTTGTATCCTGCAACTTTGCTAAAGTTGTAGATTATTTCTAATAGTTTTTTAGTTGATTCTCTAGGGTTCTGTATGTATACTACCCTATCATCTACAAAGAGTGATAATGTGGCTTCCTCATTACCTGCTCTAATTTCTTTAATGTCTTTTTTTAGTCTTATTGCCAAAGCTAACAATTTTAATACCATATTGAATAGTAATGGTGATAGTGGACAACCTTTCTTCACCCTTGATCTTATTGGGAATGATTCCAGTTTATCCCCATTACATATGATTCTTGCTGATGGTTTTAAATAAATACTACTGACTATTTTAAAGAAAAGTCACTTTATTCCGATATTCTCTAGTGTTTTTAATATGAATGGATGTTGGATTTTGTCAAATCCCTTTTCTGTATTTATTGTTATAATCATATGGTTCTTGTTAATTTGGTTATTGATAAAGTCAATTAGGCTAATAGTTTTTCTAATATTGAACCAGCTCTGCATTCCTGGTATAAATCCTACTTGGTCATGCTGTATTATTCAGGGGATGACTGGGGATGATAATCTTTTTGCTAATATTTTATTTAAGATTTTTTGTATCAATATTCATTAGGCAGATTGATCTATAATTTTCTTTCTCTGCTTTCTTCCTACCTGGTTTAGGTATCAGTAGCATGTCTGTTTCATAAAAGAAACTTGGTAGGATGCCTTCATTCCCTATTTTTTCAAATAATTTATATAGTATTGGGGTTAATTGTTCTTTAAATGTTTGGCAGAATTTACATGTGAATCTATCTTGTACTACGGATTTTTTTCTTAGGGAGTTGATTAATAGCTTGTTATATTTCTTTTTATAAAATTTGACTATTTAAGTAAATTATTTCCTCTTCTGTTAATCTGGTTCCATGAACTGCCAAGAAGAAACTATATTCCTTTCTACTTCCATTCAATTGTTTCCAAAGATCTCTCATACTTAAATTTTATAGTATTCTACTTACCTCTTTAACTTCTTTCTTATTTATTTAGTTGTTGTGACCCTGGATATCTTAGAATCAGCCGGAGTCAGGATAAGCAAAAGTCTTTATTCTTGGTCTTTTGGGGTCACTGTCAGGGGATTAGATCTAGCAATCTCCACACCACCTTCTTCTCCCTCCACAGCCAAAAGAATGATCCTGCCTGTCCTACTCCACCCTCTTATCTCTCTCTTTTCCTTCTTTGTCCACACCCACAGATCCAGCACAGAATAGTTGGGGAGGGTCATTCTCCAACCATATATTAATAGAGAATTGTCCAATTGGTAATTAGCCCTAAGTGCTAGATTACCTTGCATTTGCTCAGTTCTAGCCCTTTACATTTTGTGGTTTGATATATCTATTTCTGAGAGAGGAAGATTGAGATCTCCAACTATTATAGTTTTGCTATCTAGTTCTTCTTGCGGCTCTCTTAACTTCTTCTTTAGGAATTTCCACACTATAGCCCTTGGTGCATATATGTTTAATATTAATATTGTTTCATTATCTATAGTATCCTCTAGCAATTTATAGTTTCCTTCCTTATCTCTTTTCATTAGATCAATTTTTGCTTTGCTATCCCTGCTTTTTTACTTCACCTGAAGTATAATAGATTCTGCTCTAACCTTTTAGTTTTACTGTGTGTTTCACTGTGCTTTAAATGTGTTTCTTGTAAACAACATATTGTAGGATTCTGGCTTTTAATCCAGTCTGCTCTCTGCTTATGCTTTATAGGAGAGTTCACCCCATTCACATTTATGGTTAAAACTACTAATTCTGTATGCACTGCCATTACATGCCATTACATGCCATTTACTGCCATATTAACCCCAAATTATACTTTTCCCCTTTCCTTCCTCCCCAGTATTTTACTTATGAGCACTACTTGTCTCAAGCCCATCCTCCCTCTTTAGAGCCCCTCCCATTTCTTAAGCCTTCTCCCTACTATTTCTGCTTTCCCTTCTATTTAGCCTACCCCTTCCCTTTTCCATTTTCCCCTTCCACTTTTCTATAAGGTGAGAGAAGTTTCTGGGTAAAACCAAATATTTCTCTTTGAGTCAAATCTTATGAGAATAATATTCACACAATGTTCATCCCTCTCCTTTCTTTCCCTCAATTATAACAGGCTTTCTTTGCCTCTTCCTGAGATGTAATTTCTCTAATTTTACCTCCACTTTCCTCTTTTTCTAATACAATGCCCTTTCTACTTCTAGTTTCTTTTTTATATTATGATAGGAAAAATCAATTTATACATGCACTGCTTATGTATACCCATATCAGAAATATAGTTTTCAAGAGTTATTTTCTTTTTGCCTTTTTATGCTTCTTTTGACTTCTATATTTGGAGGTCATTTTTTTTTGTTTAGCTCTGGTCTGTTCATTAGAAATGAATGAAATTTATCTATTTCCTTGAATGTCCATCTTCTTACCTGAAAGAAAATGCTCAGTTTAGCAGAGAAGTTTTTTCTTGGCTGCATTCCAAGTTCCTTTGCCTTTGGAAATATCAGATTCCAGTCTTTCATCTTTTAAAGTGGAAGATGCTAGATCCTATGTAATCCTTATTGAAGCTCCTTGATATTTGAATTGTTTCTTTCTGGCTGCTTGAAACATTTTTCCTTGGTCTGATAGTTCTGAAATTTACCCATGGTATTTCTTGGAGTTTTAATTTCGCATCTCATTCAGGAGGGATTTTGTGAATTCTTTCAATGGCTATTTTACCTTCTGATTCTATGATATCCAGGTAGTTCTCTTTGATGATTTCCTGAAAAATAATGTCTAGGCTATTTGAATTGTTTCTCCTAGATCTACTTTCCAGTTCAGTTGCTTTTCCAATTAGGTATTTTACATTTTTTTCTATTTTTTCATTTTGTTGGTTTTGCTTGACTGATTCTTATAGTCACATTGAGTCTTTCATTTCCATTTATTCAGTTCTGAATTTTATTGAATTAATTTCTTCATTTACTTTTTAGTTTCTTTTTGTATTGGTCCATTTGAATTTTTAAATGAGTTATTTTGTTTTATGGATTTTTATTTTTTTCCATTTCACAAATTCTGTTTTTTAAGAAGTTATTTCCTTTTTTCATTTTACAATTTTTTTTTCAGGAAGTTGTTTTCTTTTTCCATTTTGTCAAACCTATCTTTTTTTCTCTCTCTCTCTTTCTTTCTTTTTTTTTGGTTTTGTTTTGTTTTGTTTTGTTTTGTTTTGTTTTTGTTTTTGCATTGTGGTATATTGAAAAAGATGGATTTAGAGTGAAGAAGCCTGAGCTAGCATCTTTGCTTGGTTATTGTATAATCTTAGGGAAGTAACTTATTTTCTCTCCATCTCAGTTTTTTTCATCTTAAAATTAATAGACTTTATTAAATGATCTTTTAAAGTCCATTCTCAGTTTTCAATCCTATCATTCTATTTGCAGGTAAAATAAAGAAGAAACAAAGCCAGCCTTAGACTTGGTCACTGATTCTCTGCTTATGGAATAACCATCTCAAAAACACAGAGATTAGTTCTCTCTTTTCAGATCTCCCATAATACAGAGTCCATACACTCATTGTTATTGTTTTCTAATTATTTCAAGTGAATTAATCTTTTTTTTTTCTTTTTTTAATTAATTTTTATAATTATACATTTTTTACAGTATATATGTATTTGTATAACGTTATCCCTTGTATTCATTTTTCCAAATTTTCCCCTCCCTCCCTCTACTCCCTCCCCTAGATGACAGGCAATCCCATACATTTTACATGTGTTACAGTATAACCTAAATACAATATATGTGTGTAAATCCAATTTTCTTGTTGCACGTTAAGTATTGGATTCTGAAGGTATAAGTAACCTGGGTAAATAGACAGTAGTGCTAACAGTTTACATTCAATTCCCAGTGTTCCTTCTCTGGGTGTAGTTGTTTCTGTCCATCATTGCAAATTTATCTTTTAATGAGTAATATATTTTTTCCATTTTACTAAGTCTATTTTGTGTTGTTTTTTCCAAATCATCTCACAGTTTTCATTTCCTTTCCCCATTTTTATTCTAGCTCTTTTTAAATTTCTTCTTAATTTCTTTTTAATTTCTTCTCAGAGAGCTCTGTGTGATGGCAACCAACTTATATCACCTTTTTGGACTTCATCTAGAGACAATCTGCTTTTGCTCTCCTCAGGGTTTGAAATCTGTTCTCTTTCACCATAAAAACTATCTATGGTTAGAGTTTTTTTTTTTTAATTTTTTATTTAAGTTTTTAAAAGTTGAAATCTGGTTTTAAGGCAAGAGAGTTGTTCAAGTTTCCTCTACAAATGGCAGTGGCTGTGCTGGGTCAGTGCTGGCTGACTTCTGGTGCTGGTTGGTTGTGGCCAGGTCCCTTGAGATTCTGGTGTTTTGTGATTCACACTTTACTTTTTGTGTTTGTGTTGGATGTTTTATAACTTCTCTATTGATCTACTTGCTTGCAACCAGGGCAGAATAGCTAACACTGCTGTAGCTTCCTCCCCATAGATTCTCCACCACATGGAACCCCCACCATCCCAGATTTGCACAGTCTGAACTGGCATCTGTGTTTGGCCCCTTGTGCTTGGCCTCCCTCCTTTTATGGCCATTTGAAACAGACCTTTTATGGTGATCTTCAAAATTATTTTCTGCTGGTAATTTGTTTCACTCCCAGTATTCATGGATTCTTCCAGTCCAGAACTAATTCAGAGGCTGGATTTGCTATTAGTCTGAGAGTCGTGGGAGAAAGAAGCATGTATACTCACTGCCATCTTGGCTCTGCCTCCCTCTTAGCAGTCTCTTTTAAAAATTTAGGTGTGTGGCAATGGGGACTTATAGAAACATAGTAGTAGTTGTACTTAAAACAGATCAGACATGAGAGATATTATGAAGAGACAACCAATAGGACTTTCAACCTATAGAAGAGATGAATTAGAAAAGAAATAGCAGGCAAATATTCTCAACATTTTGAACACGAGAGGCTGGATAAATGAATAGTAATGCCATTTTATTTTGATAGTATTTTATTTTTACAAATACATTCAAAGAGGGTTTTCAACATTCACCTTTGCAAAACTTTCTGTTCCAAATTTTTCTCCCTCTTTTCTTTACTTCCTCTTACCTGAGATAGCAAGTAATCTAATATAGGTTAAACATATACTATTCTTCTAAATATATTTCCATATTTTTCATGCTACCTAAGAAAAACTAGATCCAGAAGGAAAGAAAGAAAACAAGGGAAAGAAAAAAAAAAGAATAAGTAAGCAAACAAACAACAACAACAAAGGTGAAAATACTGTACTTTGGTGCATATTAATCTCCATAGTTTTCGCTCTTGATGCAGATGTCATTTTCTATCAGAAGTCTATTGAACTGTCTGGGATCCCCACATTGTTGAGAAGAGCAAAGTCTAGCACTGTGGATCATCATATAACCTTGTTGTTATTATGTACAATGTCTCTTGGTTTTGCTCAGTTCACTTAGCATCAATTCATCTAAGGCCTTTTTGAAATCAGTTTGCTCATAATTTATTATATAACAATAATATCCCATTCCATTCATATACCAAAACTTATTTTAGCATTTCCCAACTGTTTTTCACTACAAAAAGAGCTGTTATAATCATTTTTTCATCTGTGGCTGTTTTTCCTTCTTTTATGATACAGACCCAATAGACACAATGTTGGATCAAAATATTTGCACAGTTTTATACACCCTTTGGGCATAGATCCAAATTCTTCTTCAAAATGGTCAGACCATTTCACAAGCTCATCAACAATGTATTAGTGTCTTAGTTTTCCCACATCCCTCTGACATTTATCATTATCATTTCCTATCATCTTAACTAATCTGAGAGGTGTGAAATTGTACCTCAGAATTGTCTTAATTTGCATTTCTCTAATCAACAGTGTGTTAGAGCATTTTTTCATATTACTAGAAATTGGTGATACCAATTTCAGAAATAATAAAGTTAGAAGAATGAGTATGTTTAGAAAAAAAGTACTAAGTTTGATTTAGAATATGAAATTGGGGCACTAGTGGGTCATTCAAGGGAATTCACAATACCCATTAAACAATCAGAAATGTAAATATGAACCTTGAAAGAAAGCATAGGACTGAAAAATATATATTTTGACATTCAGTGACAGTTGAAAATATAAGCTTTAAAAAGATTGTCAAGGAAGAAAAGAAAAAAACAGAAAATGGGATAAAGGAAAGACCTGTAGACAACAGCCACTTAGGAGACGAAGCATATCATGGAAAAAGTAAGGCAGTCAGGGATTATGATACTTTCATAAAATTACTTTACTGAAATTTTTGGTTGAAAATATTGTAAATATGAGTCTAATCATAATAATTTCTAGAAACTTATGTCCACATGCTCAACTAAATCCAAGAGATATGTGATTGAAAATTTTGAGGATACTGTTTTTGCTTTATGCTCTTGGTACTGTCATGTTAGCAATCAGGTTCCACATGACAATGATTAAGGGATAATTGATTACATCATAGGGTAAATTGTCTCTGAGGGAAATAAAGTGAAGGCTTGGCACGATACATTAAATCAGAGACAATTTCAAATTCAAACTGAATTCATAAAAATACCACTTCCAAAGAATGAGGTAAAAATGGGAATAAAGTAGAGTAGAAACCTCAAATCTGGAAAGCTTAGTACAGAATTTGTTGGAATGAATGAGATGGCATCAGTAAGATGTCAATTTTTTCTATAGAACTCTTATGGCATTCTTATGCCAGTTAGAGGATAATTATGTAATATCCTCATTCCCACCTCACTATAAACTCTAGGCCTTTTGCCAAACATTCATTTTTGCTATTAGAATTTTTGTTCATCAAGCTTCTGATATTGTGATTTTGATGTATCCATGTTGTCATTACATCAGTACTACTTCCTCCATTTCAGATCAAAACTTGCCCATATGTTTTCCTTCTATGTGATTCTTGTTTATATTCTCTGTAGAATAACTATTCAATGTGATGATAGCCTTCTTCTAAGGGATCATTTAAGAAACTTTGTGAATAAAACTTTGTTCTTTTATCCCTCTCTTTCTTTCTGCATGAAAAATCTACCCATATATATCACATATGATGTCTGCATGTGTACAGCATATGTATAAGTCATTATAGGACATGCATTACACCTTCCCTGTATTTTGTAAGATTATCATTAATCCTATATTACCTGAAATCTTGACACTTTCAAAATTATAATCATTTGAAATTCACTCATGCTTTATCATAATTCATGATAGTATCACTGAAAGAAGCCTGATATTTAAAATATCTGCTTAGGATAATAGAAAGTGCTATAAATTTCCTCAAAATTATCTATCTTAATCATTCCTTCTATTCATTTTTGAGCTAAAAATCATACTTCATCTGCAGTGTCTATACAAGATATATATCCTGAAGGATAAACTCAGTGGACTGACCAGTCAATAATTTGGTCAATAAACATTATTTAATCAATTAGTTTTCCCTACTAGGGTGATTTTTTTGAGCTAAAACTGTCTCAGGGCTTACTGTGAATAAAGTCATTATATCCATGGCTAAGAGAATCTGAACAAACTCACCATCTATTGACAATAATAGTTCCATGTAGATTGCACAAGTCATCCTCTATGATAGCAATGAAATCCTTTGGCAAACATATCTCTGTTTTGTTCTTTTCTTGTTGGATATCACTTATAACATATCTGAAAAAAATATCTTTAGTGTTGTATTTTTAAAGGAATTTATAGGTTATTTATATATTCATGTTTCTTGTTGAAAGACAATCTGGAAGTATGTGCTTTGTTCTTTGTGCTTTGAAACACAAAAGATACTGTGGAATCTTGTATTCATTATGTTTTTCAGTCAATGAGTGCCTATATTACCAAAAAGAAGAATTGCTAAAGGGAAAAATCTCAAATGTAATTAAGAATCATTTGTACCATATTTATAACACCATATTTTGTATGATGAGGAGTGTAGATCAGTAAAATGTCAATCTTGAAATCTGAAAGACCTGTACTCAAATGCCTCCTCTGAGGTTGCATATGTGTCCATGGATAAGATTTTCCCCCCAAGCAACAAAGACAAATATGTAAGACTACAAATTAAAAAAGAGATGTCAATATGCATCACTAGAAGGTAGTGTGTGTGTGAATGTGTATGTATCCCTACAAATAAAAATATATATATATAATATGCATCTATTCTTTATATGTATATACACATTATACATGCATAAATTCAGGTACATATGCATGTAAGTATACATGTTCTATGTGTGCATATCTATCTATCTATCTATCTATCTATCTATCTATCTATCTATCTATCTATCTATTTATACTTCAGAGACAGCTAAGAGAGGATTGAAAGATACATTATAGGATAAGAATTAGGTTCAAATACCACTTTTACCTTAGTGATTGGGCAAGCTATTTAACCATGGAGTATTTTAGGTAATTCTCTAAGATCAAAATTATAGGGAAGATGCTTTGATAAAGGGCGTTTCCTCACTTGAGAATTCCCTATATTAATGAAATCACCAATGGTTATTTTGTTATTATTCATTATTTCACATATATGTGTATGTATGTTTGTTCATTTTTCTATTACATACACATAAATGTACATATACACATACGTATACAATCTATTTTTCCTCTAAAAATTAGGATAGCATTTTTTGAAAGTTAATTCTGTAATCATTTTGAATAAAAAGCAATGTCTTAACAAAACATCTCTTCCAACCTCTATTTAAA